>NW_009952263.1:757554-764948 GCF_000747805.2 Chaetura pelagica
TGTTGGCATTTGGTGAATATCAGCCCTGCTAACATCAGACAAACCCAAGGAGAATGAATGCAACATTTCTTTAAGCATATAGTGCTTGAGCTGTTGGCCATTTTAAAAACATTATGAATAAGAAAGAAAAAAATGAGCATTACTGTACCCAAACAGGAAAAGCAGATTTCCCCCCACACCCCCCGCCAGTTACAGCCTTCGTACTTTTTTCCAAAATACATCATGTAAAAGGAATGTCCCTTTCTTTGCCTGCTGACCTCTCATTTAGGGAAGTATGCTATTCAACATCATTTAGTGCACAAAGAAGTTTAACTCTTTCAAAGGAATGCAGAATTCCAGCTCCTGTTATAGGCTGCTACGGAATGCTCATCACGAAGCTTAATACTGAGCACATATTGGACCAAAAAGAACAGTAACTCATCAGAGGTGGCCCCTCCAGGATCACCCCTTCTCCTCCTCCATGCTAAATAGCTTCCCTTTCCTCGTGAAACAGCAACAGTTCAGCTCTCCTAAATGCAAACCCTACCGCCGAGAATTCAACCTTTTAATTAACAGAGCTTTCCATGACAAAGAGCCCAAATACCGAGTAGTCCCCACACCTGATCTCAGACTAATTATGTCCTAGAAGAAACAAAGCCCTTACTGCACAGGGAACGGCAGAGCATAATGTTTATTGCTAACAGAAGAGAGGGGAAGTCTGGTTTATTTTATATTCATTTTTAGGAATTCCTTTTCTCAAATACAAGTCTCCCCCCCCTCCTTATTGTAACAAGGAGATTCAAGACTGTCGAAAGTGAAAGGAAGTTAAACATCAGCTAGGATGGATGGAGATGAGTAATTCGAGATAAATTGGAATTACACTGAAAACAGCTAATGACAGCAGTGAAATATGGATTTTTGTGATCCTCAACAGACAGGTAATGACCACTTAAAGCTTCATGGTCTCAGACTCCAATTGCTTTAAGTGTCCAGTTATTTCCTCAGAGTAAAAAAATTATTTGTCCTCAGGGCCAATTTTCTCAAAGTCACAAAGCTCTTATAAAAACTTAAATGTAGCCATTACTTCCAGATACTGACATTTAGAAAACAGTGCAGACGATAATCTTCTGATCCTCTCACTTTAAGATATAGCTAGGTCACCCGCAGGGTTAAAACTGAAGGAGGTTTAAATTTGTTTTTACCTTTTCTTGAGTCCTCTTGTCTTTCACTGTCGGTACAAGTTTCCAAATTGCATGGATAGGAAGCTTTATGAAATAGGACAAGGCAGACTTATGCAGCAGGTTATCCATAATTTAAGCAATTTCTGATACTGCACAGTTAAAGAATCTTCCCCATCTGGAGTTTGAGATCTGAATGCATGTTTTCTGCTTCTTCCAAAAGCTCGGTAATCCTCGACTGTTGCACAATCCTTTCCTGCAGAGCAACTGGCGAAAATCAAAACAACAAATGACCAGTGTTAAAGTGCCACAAGGGCAGTGTGAGCTGGAAGAACTGAGGGGCAGTTCTACCAAATGCAAATCATTTCCCTGTTAACATGCTCTAACAGCCCTACTTCTGGTAAGAATTCTCTGCTGCAAAAAAAAAAACCCCAACGAGTAACAGAAACTCGATCTGGATTTTTCCTACCCCTCTCACTACAAAGAGTAAATCCTAATGCTTCTTAAAGCTTGTTCAGCTGCAGTAAAGAGGTTAGAAAACTGCTGTTTCTAGCATATTTCCTCCTACTTTCAAGCTGCATTTCAACGACTGCACTGTCCGATTTCACTTTTGTTTCACACACAATCCTGTTACGTGGATTTCAGTGAGATTAATGCTTTCTTTCATTCTCCACTTCCTAAACTGGAATTGCAAGGTACCGGTTACAGGACATAACAATGTAAACTCAGATAAAGCTTAGCTTGCAATTGGAGCCTTTGCCTCGAATCTTACCTGCAAACTCATTTCCTTTCTAGTCATCACATTTGTCTTCCTTTCAGCCCTTCTCTACTTTGCACCTTTGAATAGGAGACAAGTGGTAAGTGCTTGCCTGGCTTATATAGGGGATGGAAAAGCAGCAAAGCACATTTCCACCAATTATAATCCCAAATTCTGGAGTTTCACAGTCAGAGAAGTCTGGGTTTGTTCCCACCTCCCTTTGTCATATCGTTTAAGCAGAAAAGTCCCAGAGAAAAGCTGAGTTTGTATTACATGGAGGCAGTTCTGTCCTTGCTACGATTCCACAGCCATTGGAAATTAACTCAGTCTTTTAAGATTTACTAAGACATACCTGTCTTTAATAAATTATTTAGAGCTTGGCTAATACTACAGAATGTCCTGAAGCTATTAAATACAGGTGCCAAAGACTAATCAGACAGAGCAATATTGGGAGCCTCCAGCATATCAACATCTGTGGGAGGCAAAATAAATAATTTCTTTACCTTGTCAGCACAGTTTGTGGAAAGTAATCCATGTGGTAGGAAAATGATACTTCTTTGTAAGACTCCTCTTCCACTCATCCCTTCCAGGTCTCACAGCTACAAAAAAAAAAAAAATATAAATCTTTCAGTGGGATCCAGGAAAGGATCTAAGACAGATTTTCATGTTTGTTTTCAGTTTTAGCTCATCCCACACTACTTGCACATATCCTTCCTTCTCTTCAGGTTTGGAGGCTTGACATAGGCAACCATTCTGACATTTCATGCTTGGAAATCTGCCTTCAACAAATCAATTTTTTGTTCCTAAATGACTGTTTGGCTGCTTATACTTCAAGCCCATCTGTTTGGATGGCACCAGGCCTGCTTACAAGGTGATGTACCAGTTTCACTTCACTTCCCATCCAGAGATGCCAGCCAATTTGGGGCACTCAGCACAATACCTCTCCTGCCCCTGCTTTGGTACAAAGCCCTGCTGAGCTGGAAATGCTGCCTCTGGGCTTGATCAAATGTATTGGTATTTGTGCGGCTCTGACCATCTGAACTGCAGAGGAAGAAAACTGGAACTGTCAGCACTGGAAATTGCCAAGTACACTTGTTGCCGTGAAGCCAGGGGAATGTTATGAAGATCAGTAACACACAGCACAAGAATTTTAATTGCAAACACTTTGCCAAGCCAAGATCACCATAAGCAGAAATACAAGGATAGTAAAACTGAAGACACAAGCCACAGACATAGAAGATCCAAGCAGGTGAAAGCATTGATCTCCACTTTGCTGTAATGGTTCTTCTAAAATAGAGAAAAACTTGGACATATTTGTTTTGCGTAACACCTAACTCTTACCTAAATTCACAGTGTTATGGTTTATGCCATTCACTGACAAATCATACCAGGCTGAAAACACTTCTTTGCAAAGTTCTGTAGTGCATGACCAAGCTCATCCAGAGGAATGGACCACTTGCCAATGGGCTTGTTTCAGGCTGGCCCAACATCAGGGCTTCAGCAGCCACACGTACACCCACCTCTTGTATGCTGCATATGGGTACTTACTGAACACAAAGGAGACATCTGCAGTCACACAGATGGTTGGAGCCTTCAGAGTGTAGGACATCATCTGGTTGCTGCATAACTTGGCCAGTATCAGAAATCTACAGGGTTTTTTAACAGTACCTTCAAATCCTTATTGAAACAGAGATGAAACAGTGATTAAAGTGGCTTTCCTAACTAGAAAAACCTGCACCAACAAGAGTAAGTCAGTGGTACGTATCACTAATGTTCTACCCTTCCCCATCCCCCCTTTTATGAAAGGCAGTAACAAGCCAAGGAAATCAAAGAAAAACTTTCAACATACCATATCAGCTGTCAGAATGTGTTTGTTCAGGACTTTTAGTGATTTAATTTTTTTTCTCTGGTTTAAAATAATGTGACAAAAATTTACAGACACTCTGACACCTGAAAGAACAATTTGTTCTTGTTGTGCCCTGTGTTTTTATTAAAGAAATCCTCTGGCTTCTTATGTCATGAAATATTTAAAAGGAAATAAAGAAATTTAAACACTTCTTTGCTTTACCTAGGAATGAACGAAACTTATACTGAAATAATAATCCATTCTGTGTTGGGAAAATAGCAAACAACAGAGACTAAACTCCTCAGCCCTAGCATGACAACTATCCTGTATCACCAAGAACAGCATTAACCTATTTGTTCAACTAATGCATGTAGTATCAGTCAAGGTGAATTTACCTGCTCCTGCACAGCACTTAGACAATCCCTGTCCTGTATAAATCTTTAATGATAGTGATAAATTATATCACTAGCAGCCAAAATCCACAAAAAGCATCCAGATCCTATTGTAAAAGAGGTAAACAATTCCCTTTTCATTGAGTGGAAAGACATACACAGACATATGCATCTATAAAGGTATATGCATATAACTATTTAGATGCATTTAGACATATAGACACAATATCCCCACCCTAAAAACGCATATAATAAGGAACTGATCAGTAAATACAGAATTTGTCCTCCTGTTTCCTGCAAGCTGCTAGTAGCCAGACAGGAAGAAAGATGTAATTTGCTTATAATGAGCTGTTTTGTCATCTTCTTCTGTCATCCTGGTGTCTCAGCAGGACACTTTCATCTTCCAGAACCTTTCAAAGTTCCTTGGGCCAAGACTTCTCTATCCCAATGAAGCTTTTGGATCCTTTCTGCGTATCCTATATGCATAAAGAAAGTATTGTGCTTTGGGTTTGTGTACTGTCACAAAAAGAATTTGCTTTTTCCCCTGTCTCTCCCTACCTTGATGTTTTGGTAAGTAACAATAATTCTAGCATAGCCATTAATATAAGATTTTCAGCTAATTTAATTTCCTGGTTTTGTAAGCAGGATATATTGGTTCAATTCTAGTTCCAGTTCCTTTTTTATTTTGAGTGACACAAACTATCTTCAATATGCATCACTGACTTCAATTTTCTAAGATTCAAATGAAACTACATGATTTTAGTTCCTTGTCCAGTTATGGGCTCCCCAGTACAAGAAAGACATGGGTATACTCGAGCAAGTCCAGCAAAGAGCCACAAAAATTATTACAGGACTGGAGCATCTATCATGGGAGGGGAGACTCAGAGAGCTGGTACTGTTCAGCATGGAGAAGAAGGTTTGTTGCAAATAGCTTACCTGGAACTGTTTGACCAGATAACTGTTCTGTAACACCTCCTAGACACTAGAGTATTTTGAGACTTTTCCTACTTCTCCCACACATGCATGAAGCAGTTTTCTTCCCCCTTTTCTCCCTAGGCGTAGCTCATTTCCCAGTAATACCAAGTCATGGGAAGCAACTGCCTGCAATGGTACTTCTGCTTTGCCAGGACCTCCATCTAGATGAAGTCACTCTTAGAAATGACAGACCACAGCTAAAACAAAACAAAACAAACAACACCATCACCACCAGCTCAAAAGCAGCACCCATTTCTAAAAACTTCTTCCCTCAGTTATGTTATTCATGTTCAACAGCCTGCCCCACCAATCAGAAGATACTGTTAATTCAGTTTTGTAGCTGGTAGGAAGAGGTTAATAAGATGGTAGACAGAGGCTGAGACTCCTACACTTACGTGGTGCTACATTTTCCATGACCAAAGCAGCTCTGTCCCATTGCATTTTGTCATGCACAGGAATGCATCAGAGTTAGCATCAATGGATCATATGCCAGGTGCCTGATTAGGTGCCCCTCAGCTGAGAGGTGGACTGGCAGTGGAGCACACTGTGCCCACATGCCTCTTAGAGGCTGTGTGCATGTATCTATCAGCTCTGCATCACTTTCAGAAGCTGTATTTCTTTACCATCCAACTCTGAGGTCACAATTAAAGAGTGTATTTCACATGGATAACAGGTTGAAGCTTTACACTTGCATTGCTGCACTAGAAACACAAAATAGATATCCCTGTGGCTGCTGCCCTACAAATGACCTCCCTTTTACTCTCTGTACAGCCACAAAAGCTATTTGTTTTTTTAAAGCTCCATGGAATTGAGATTTGTGCCCCATTTGTTACCCACTCCCCCAGGTTCTTTCTGCATTACCAATCTCTAATCAGCAGTCTTCTGTTTTATAAAGCATCACCCCCTAGTGCATTGTTTAACATTTATCTAAATTAAAATCTCACCCTATTTAAAATTTGCCTCTTACTCTAAAATATCTTGGTCAATCATTCTATAACTACAGCCTGGCCCCTGCAAATCTGATCAATGTGTGCTTCATTTTATCTTCCAGTTTAATAGAAACCTTAATTAGTGTTTTCATTAATTAATACCAGGCCCAATACTGATCCAGAGACATCCCATTTGATAGCCCCCTCACCACTGGTGTTTCATTGTTAACTATTCTGCCATTGTAGCCCAGATGATTCTGTATTCATTATACAGGATTATGAAGGAGAGAAAGGCTTTTTTCCCACCAGATTCTTCCTGAATGAGCTTCCCACACATAGCAAGAAGCCATGGTAGAGTTAACAGAAATCTGCAGTATTTTATTTGCCTGCCAAACACATAATTATTAACTTTGTCTGAATGGAAAAGATCAACTGATTATTCACATATGTCTCAAAGGAGCATGAAAACATCTTCCTCACTGTACTGATGGACTGTGGGTTAATTTTAGGGTGCTTGACAGAGCAGTAGGGTTAGAAAGGCCAGGCTGAAGTCTGCTGTTTGGGAACCTGGCAGCCATCTGAGCTTCTTCTCACCTCTAACTCTCTCATCCAAGGTTCAATGCATTAGATTCCCACAGTCTCGTCTGCCTAACAATTAATCTTCCTACAGCCTTGTTGCATAGTAACTGTCCTCAGATTTGCTTTCAAACAAAGAAAATCAGTTAGCCTGTCAAATAAACCCACTAAGATCCTTGCCAGCAGAAAATGCTTGAGAAGAAGTAATAGTATTGCAGTGAAAGGGGCCTTTTTTCATTAGCCTTCCCTTTCTCAGGCACACAAATCTTCCAGCTCTAAAAAGGACTCATCTTGAATGTTTTCTGCCTCTCACTCAGAAAAGTCCTGTGCAAAGGCACTTTCACAGGAGGTTTGCCTCAGGTGGAGAACACTTATAGTACAGTCTTGGTGTTCAATAGGCTCACTTATTAAAGACATAATTGGAGACATAAAAGGTCAGATTACCAAGAAAACCCTCTCTTATTTAAGTACAAGCAGAAATTGCATACAGGATGTCAGGGACTAGACCTGTAGATGTGCTTAGGGATAAGAACCTCATTCTTGCTTGGACCCCCATAAGAGGCTTTAGAAATCTGATTTTATTTTATTTCTTAAATCTTATCAAAAGAGTTATAATAAGAGCCAGAAGTGCTACTTGCTTTTGAGATACCTTCCTCTTCTTCACACCTAAACAAGAGGAAGATGTTTCTCAAACTGAGTCTGATTCCAGCAATTTACCACTAAAGACCTGATACTAGCTTTTCTAAATACCACTCACATAAA
>NW_009952263.1:764978-767511 GCF_000747805.2 Chaetura pelagica
GTCAGACTTGGCATACAACTTTCTCCTTGAAATTAAGCAAACACTTCTCTAAAGTGGAAGCACCACCTCCTAGCAACTCAGCTTTGCTCCTCAAACTTGTGCAATATACTCTGCTGTATTTCCTTATGGCTTTATACGTAGGTAAAACTTCTTTCTTCCTAAATGCAGTTACCATTCACAAGACAATTAAACAACTGCAAACCAAAAATAACTAACCTTTTCCCCATTTCCTCTTTGTCTTTAATTCTTTTCCAAAGCCCTCCCAAGTGTTTCCCTAGGAACATGTCCCTTGATGGGACTGCTACACAGCACAGTAGAAAGGAAAAGGACTGCAATACTGGCTTTATAAGGACACACCTCAGGGGCCCTTCTCACTTAAAGAGGTCTCACCTATGGTTTAAGGAGTGTGTTGCTAGGTAATTCTACATGTTTTCTTCTTGTCCTTGTGAAGTTCTGTTTTGAGGCTGGTGAAGTAAGAAGCAAGGAGAGGAGGTACTGTGAGTGCATGAAACGAGACTTATCCTAGAGTGGGGAATGTGAATATTGCCAATGACAAGGTGTAAAGGATCTAACTGAAAGCATACATGTAATTTGAAAGGTGGTGGAGAGCAAGGACCATGTGCTGAGCACCTGAAGGTCCAGGTGCAATTGATAGCTCAGCTGCTTTTGCAAAAAACATACCCAACTTTACAAGAAACTTCACTTTTTAAAGGTCTGTATCCCAGGCCAGTCAATTTCTCTGTTGATCAGATACAAAGAAGAAGGTGTTGGAAACCTACATACAACTAAAAGAAAGAACCATCATGACAATTTACAATTAAAAGGTGGTGGCTGATCACAAGTGGTGTTCCCCAGCGTCAGCGCTGGGGCTGCTCCTGTTTAACATCCTTATTGATGACTTGGATGAGGGGATAGAGTGAACCCTCGGTGAGTTTGCAGATGACACTAAGCTTGGTGGGAGTGTCAATCTGCTTGAGGGCAGGGAGGCTCTGCAGAGGGATCTGGACAGGTTTGATCAATGGGCCAAAGCAAATTGCATGAGTTTCAATGAGGCCAAATGTCGGGTCCTGCCATTCAGCCACAACAACCCCCAGCAGCACTACAGGCTTGGGCAGGAGTGGTTGGAGAGCTGCCCAGCAGAGAGGGACCTGAGGGTGTTGATTGACAGCTGGCTGAACACGACCCAGCAGTGTGCCCAGGTGGCCAAGAAGGTGACCATCCTGTATCAGGAACACAGTGACCAGCAGGGACAGGGAGGTGATCCTGCCCCTCTACTTGGCCTTGGTGAGGCCGCACCTCAAGCACTGTGCAGTTTTGGGCACTGCAGTATAGGAAGGACATGGAGGTGCTGGAGAGGGTGCAGAGAAGGGCAATTAGGCTGATTAGGGGTCTGGAAAATAGGTCTTGTGAGGAGAGGCTGAGGGAGCTGGGGCTGTTCAGCCTGGAGAAGAAAAGGCTGAGGAGAGAACTCATTGCTTTCTACAACTACCTGAAAGGAGGCTGTAAGTGAGGTGGGTGTTGGTCTCTTCTCCCTAATGACTAGCAATAGGACAAAAGGAAATGAGGTCAAGTTGCACCAGGGAAGATTCAGATTGGATATTATTAGGAGCAATTTCTTCACAGAAAGAGTGGTGAGGCATTGGAACAGGCTGCCCAGGGAGGTGGTGGAGGCACCATCCCTGGAGGTGTTAAAAAAACAGGTAGACATGGTGTTTCAGGAGATGGTTTAGTGGTTAGGAATTGTAGGGCAGATGGTTGGACTTGATGATCTTGAAGGTCTTTCCCAACCTTGATGATTCTATGATTCTGTGAATTTCATGTAGTAAATTCGCTAACACCTGACTTAAAGAATTGCACTTGAAAGTGAAAAAAACACTCTGAAAATGGATTCTGGAAAATTATATCTGGTTTAGACTTTATCTGTTTATATATCAAAGGGCACTCTTCCTAGCAGTTGCATGTCAATCTATTCTTCCTGCGTTGTTCCCACTCTAAAAATTATTTTAGGATTGAACTAGCTGTCAGTTTTGGACAGCCTGGATCTCTAGTGCAGAGGATATACAGCCACTTTGAAGATATCAAGCTGAAGATATTGCTCATGCTGTGAATGGATGATCAAAAAAGTACAGCTAGAGAATGAGATGAGGCAGTATTATTATCTTCTATTTTTGAAACTAAGGATGTATCTAACTGGGAGCATCCATAGCCAGACATACCATCATCTCACAAAAAACAGCTGCAGAAATGCAAAGACAAGAGATAGATGATGGTCATGAATAGTCATACAAAAGCTTTTATATAAAGAAGGATTGAAAAGATGCAAACTGTTTAGAACAGGCAGGAGACAGATAGAGCAAAATAAAAGACAATAGAGAAGAATAAGGTACAGCAAAGAAGGGCTGAGCTCTTATTTGCCTTTGCTATACACAGGGGAAGAACCAAGCCTCAGCACATCTGAAATGCAGGAAAGAAGTCCTTTTTTTTTTTTTTTAGGTTTTCTTTTGAATAAAACAGGAAGGGATTAAAATTAGGA
>NW_009952263.1:767538-778468 GCF_000747805.2 Chaetura pelagica
CCCTACAGGTCATCGTAGAGGTCAAATATTACTCAGATTCAAAAGAAGATTGGACAAGTAAGCATATAATGGGAACATTCATTAGAAAGGGCACTGGCTGGGATACCAAACTGTATGCTTCAGGGCATAAATCCTTCATCAGCTCTAAGGAATTAGAAACTAGACTTTAATAAGCAGTTATCCTGGCAGACAAGGAAAGAGTTGTTGACCCAAACACAATGGGAGCAATAGACCCAGACACAAAAGGAAATAGGAATAGAATTAGTAAAAATACAAATGAATAAACATATGATGACTTAAAAGGAAAAAGTCATCTTACACTTTAGAAAAACAACAGAGATGAAACCATCAATTAATCGGCCAAGGAGAAAGAAAGTGAGGTTCTGAGGTTAGGTCCAGTAAGGTGGAAATACAAGCAGATGGGAAAAGTGCTTCAAATTTTTGAGTGAAAGAGAAAAATGCATCACAGTTATTAAGGGGGTGGAACAGAACTGCAGCATATTGAAGAGATTAGTAAATGGACTTTTTATTAAAACAAAAATTACAGTGAAGCAAATTACAGAGCACTTGCAACATTAAATTAATATTTAAAAGTTTTGTTAATATAAGTTGATGCTTTACTGAGGCAAACAATTTGTCTAAATTATTTTCTCTGTGTACTTTCTCATCCTGAGCCTGGTCTAGCAGAGGTGGAAGGTAACATAGAAATGATCCTTACCCAGCAGCACTGAAAGTCGTTGACAGGAAAGTGGTGAAACTTGAATTGTGTATTTTGTGCACAGAAATGATTGTTCATTAAGGCTGTATAGCACTAGCTTCCTTTGACATGGAATCCTCAAGGAAGGAAGGCAGGAAGAGAAAACCTGTCACCAATTTTCTTTCTCATGAGGCAAGTTACATGAACAGATTCCAACTGTTATTAACTTCTGTAAACTCTGAACATCTGTTAATAGACAATCTATTGGAGTGATGATCTTCATTGTCCTAGCTTGTGGCCACAAGTGTGCAATAAGCCATGTTTCAGCCCTGACCTGTTTTTATTATCTTATCCTCTCTGAAGTCAAAAGAATCCCCTGACAAACTTCTTTTACAGATCCTGGGTGAAACATATCTTAGTCACTTTACCATCTTGGGAGCTCAGTGAGCAGCCACGTTCATATGTACCCCTAACCTCTGCGTTCAGAAGAGCAACCTTCAACCTTATGAATTCTTGTAAGAGAGTCTCTGTGAAAAGCATGTCCTGAAGTGCTTCATCTATATGGCTTTTAAATACCTTCAGGGATGGTGACTCCTCTACCTCCCTGGGCAGCCTGTTCCGGAGTCTGACTACTCTTTCATTAAAGAAGTTCTGGTATCTAGTCTAAAACTCCCCTGGTGCAACTTCAGGACATTTCCTCCAGTCTTATTATTTACTTGAGAGAAGAGGCCAACACCCATCTTCCTACATCCTCCTTTCAGGTAGTTGTAGAGACTGATTAAGTCTCCCCTCAGCCTCCTCTTCTCCAAACTAAACAATCCAAATTCCCTCAGCTTCTTCTCATATCACTTGTTCTCCGTCTCCTTCACCAGCTTGGTTGCCCTTCTCTGGACTTGCTCAAGCAACTCAGTGTCTTTCCCGTAGGGAGAGGCCCAGAACCGAACACACTGGCCAGGACCCAGCCTGCTGCCCTCATGGAAGGAGCAGGGCAGCCTGGAAGGCGGCAGCCAGGCACAGGCTGGAGCCCAGATCATCAGGCAAGTCCATAAGGTGAGAAGGCAGGTCCAGTGTCAGGTTGGGAAGCAAGTTTGGGGGTGAGGGTCAGTGCAAGTATCAGTGGAGCCCATAGCCAAGCACAGGTATGGCTGTGATGCAGCTGCAAAGTATATTGATTGGGACCCAAGGAGCTAGAGTCTGAGCTTCAAACTAGATCCTGGATGAGCAGGAGATGGGGAAGGATCTCACTGAGTCCTCTCAGATCTCTCCCTAAGACCCCAGGAAACTAGACTGGCCCCAGGCAGCCAAACCCCTGGAAGGGGTGGAGGTTCTCTAAGAGCCCTAACATGAGGTGAGAGATCGCTCTCAGCCACTTCTGCCAAACAGAAGCAGTATTGTTCTTGTATCCCAAGTTCCAGTTCTGGAGGTTCTCTTTGTAGGTCCCACCATCTGACTGAAGTGGTTCATAAGAGCAGCTGTACCCAGTCAGAGTACATGTCCATTGAGACCTCCTTCCTGCAATGGCTTCTAGGAGATGTACGAAAAGCCAACTAAGAGCAGAGCAGGCACATAGCATTGCTTCCCTGGGGTACTTTCATCAGCTTCCAGTAGTCTGCAGGTCAAGAATTTCCTGGACCAGAAGTGATGTCTTTAGGTGTTTCAGCCCCAATTATTTTTTTTCCTGCATGAATTTGTCTTATTCCTCCGAGAACCCATATAAACTGCTCATGCCCACAGCACCCTGTAGCAATGAGCTCCCCTTTATAGCTTTCCCCTCTCTGGCAAACTCCTTTATGAATTACTCTAAATAGCAAATATATATATATATATATATATATATATATATATATATATATATATATATATATATATATATATATATATATATATATATATATATATATATATATATATATCTGTAGCTAAATTACTGCTAAATTCTTAGGGGTAACTGAGAGCAGACCTTGATCTGTTAAAGCTATAGAAGTATCTGTTACTATGAATGATTTAATACTGCTGCATTCACATGCAATTATACAATTTCAGGCTTAGAGATACTAGTAAAAGGACTCCTGGGAAGAAACGATACAATGTGCTTGTTTTTTATAAAATCTAGCAGCCAAAATGGTGAACAGATTAAAAAGGAAAGTAAAGGGCATGTTAATAAAAAATGTATTGCACAGAGATACCTCCAGAGACTAAACAAGCAAAGAAATCACAATGTCAGTGCTAAGGGAAGACTTAGCATAGCCACCGTAATCTTGTGTTTCTATGGAGAAGGCCTTCTCTTGGCTTTCTCCCCGTTCCCATCAACATGGTACACTGAATATGCACAAATGTTTTTTCCAGACCCAATCAAGTTTTCATGATAGAGAAACAGCGCACAGTTTGTCAGTCAGAAAATAATACTAGTGTATGAATACTGTATTTGGGTCATTTAGTGCAGCATATAACTGGGAAATGCTTGCTGACTCTCTGGATTCTGAAGAACATTTGATGTTGCAACATTTGATGTTGCAGAACTGGGACAGATCAGCATGTCAGCAGAATTGTATCATCCACTGCTGGTATCAGAGGGACTTTTTTCCATGTTTCTGCAATGGGAACGTGCACACTGTGGCTCAGGATACTGCACTGTAATGCCTTTGTTGCATTGCCTTTTGAAGTGCAGGAAAACTTGCTCCAGCCCTGATATTTTTTTTTTTTGGCCATGGCATGCATTTGGTTGAAGAAACAGTTGCCAAAGCTAGTGGGTGTATGTGCCGAAGGGCCCAGCTTAAGGCATCACACACAGAGCCCCTATCTTGACTTGCTCCAAGCAACTTCAGACCGTTGCTGCTCTCCAGCAGCATTTTACCTCATAAGAGAAGATACCTACTTCCCAATTTGATGAAGAAACTGATGCCAGTGGTGCCCTGCTGCCTGTAAAACAGTGATGAAAAAGGAAGCCTCCATTTTGCCCATGGCTCCATTTCAGGGTTTTCCTTGCAAGAGTCAAGGGTTTCCCATACACAAAACAAGTAACTTATTGAATGGTCTTGAGATGCTATGATTTTTGGGTCAGAGAATAAAGAGTTGCATTTCATGCTTTCAGGAGATCATCTTAGGATAGGGTTTCTAGCGGACTTAGTGGTGTCACTACTGGAGTTAAGAGGGCATCTCACCACGTCTTCCCCCCTTTTTCTATTTAAAGCCCATCTTCACACACTCAATCCCCCTATAGATGCTTACAGCGCATGTGTAAGACACAACACTATTCTACTTCCATTTGTTTTTCCAGGGCATCCCATGAAATAATGTGATGCCACTGCCCATGATTTACTACTGTTCCCTTTTGCTTCTCATATCTCTCCATTCCAGAGAGCAGGAAGCTCACCTCCTGCTCTGCTGTCTCGATGCAATTTCCCTTATCACCTCACAGAAGCTAAGTCCCTATCGTCTTCAAAAGTCTTTGATTCTGCTTTAAATAACAATCTTCAGGCTGACTTTATAAAAAGTATACTGTACTTGTTCCCTGCTGTCAACACAATGTTATATTTTGTAAATAAAGGGATTATAACACACTTAACAAAAAATTATTAACAGTGCAAGAAAACAACATTTGCCTAAACTGTCAATTAACCACCTGGGAAGCCTGAATATAGAAACATCTGCATTTATTTTTACTGTATCAGAATTTGATTCAACAGTACTGGGTTATTTCCTTCCCTTATTTAAATGGGGGCACAGAGTGCCCATTAATGGAAAGAAATGTGCTGTGTGAGATAGGAGAAGGTTGCAGGGATAGAAAGAAGCCCTTTCAGTGAAGCAGAAAGTAGTCTTTATATCCATTTTTGTGTTTTAGGTAGAGTATTCGTGCATAATTTATCCGATGCATTTGCAAGGAGTTCTCACAAGACATGAAGCTCAGGCAGCTGGAAATGCAGGCCAAATCTCACCCATGGGTAAGAGATTCTTTGAGTTCCAGTACCCACTCAGTCTCATTGTGGCCACAGCGATGAAGTGAACACTGGTATTCTATGAAGTATTTTGCCACCACTGATTCATTGCATATTGATGATAGACCAAACATACATAGAAACGTTTTCTGCCCAGTAGCCTAGATTCTAACTTTTGACTATTAATGTTTTACTAACTGAGCTATTTCAGCACTTCCTACATATGGTGTGCTAGGACACAGACAGAAGAGACCTGTTTGCCTCCCAGATCTGCTACCTGGACTCTCATTCTTCTTGCTGCCTCTCCATCTTCCTGACAAATAACTAGTTGGTAACCACAAAATGGTTACACTGACTAGCAGGGATATTAAAAAAACCTGCAGTGCTCTAAGGATGTTCTAATATATAGTTGTAAGTTGTGTCTATTAAGTATTACTAAACAAATTACTCCAAATGTCTAGTATTAAATTACAGGATGTACTTGCTTCCATCTTTCAGCCACTTGCTATCCACTGCAAAATTACCTCATGAATTTTGTTCAGTGATGAGCAAGTACATACAGGTAACAAAGATGAAGCACAGTCGTAAGAGGAGTGTTTACCACATGCATTTTCTGCAATAAGCATGAAAACCAAGCCTTACCTCCATTCTTAGATTCAGCTATTATCCTGTGTGCCAAAAACTGAAGGGACACTAGGAGGCAAAACAGGCATTTTACAAGAGCACTGCTGCAAATAGCATTTGGCTGCAAATAAGAGGCTTTAGTTTCTACAGCTGACATTAAATTTCCTTTGTATAACTATATTGCATTCTAAAATAACATGAAAGTTGAAACTGGAGGTATCAGAGGACACGTTCCAGTGAATTTGCTCTGATGTGAATCCAGAATATCTCCAGTAAAGTCATGTCAAGCTTCTAAGCATTTATACTGGGATACTGTAGGATGCCACTTATGAACATGGCCATAAAATCACAAGAAAACTCTTGTGATACCATGTAAAGTAACAGAACACTAATACAAAAGTTCACTTACTATACTATCCTTTTTCATTCAAAAGCATATGTATTTTCAGAACTGAAGCACTCCCTCAGTACCTTTTAAGTTCTAAAATGGCCACAATGAACAATGATCAGCAACACTCACATGCTTTTCCAGCCAATGGACAATTAAAACATTTTACCCTAAATATAATTTACCCGATAGCATAATTGTCCCACTGAGTCACTTCTGCCAGGTAAACACAGAAGACAAAGACTATCCTACAAGGCAATGTGTGATGAATAAATATTATCAACAGAGTAATCTTGACTAAAATGAAAAACAGAAATTCCTGGGCACTAGAAAAATAGGTAAATCCTGGACATATGGCCTCTACTGTCAGGGAGATCACTCTGAAATTACATTCCTTCATCTTCAGCATGAAATTCTGTTTGTACTGAAAATAATGGAAATACCCTGACTGATTTCACTGGGAGAAGGTTTTTAGTCCAGTCTTTTTAAAGTATTAGTCCAGAATAGCATTTACCAAGTTACTGCACTTAAAACCTCTCTTCAGAACTTGCAGATTGGTGGGAAGTGCTTTGGCCTCCCTTCACCTGCAGCCCTCCAGGTTGTGAGTTGGACTTTCCATCTGGAGCAGCTGAACTATTGATATGAATTAGCAAATCACAAATTTCAGTCCAGCACTTTAAAAGTGGTCTTACTTCCAGTGGAATTATTTGTCTTCTCATTTCACATGAGATGGTGGGCTAAGGTCAGACCTATTACCACCACCTTTTTCCAAGTCTTCTCAAACTCTCTGACCCATTTAAAGCATTAACCTTCCACTAGGCAACAGAAGAGTCAGGTTGGACAAAGCAATTTCAGTATGCATCATGGCAAGTTCCCCTGAGAGCTTTATCAGCTGTTTATTAATGCTTGAGGAGAAGGTTGATAAAAACAGCTGTGTGGAAAGATTAAATATATTTCCCATGCTGACATTCACACTGACTTGGAGTTCACAAAAACCTTATAAAGTATTAGCTGTAAAGCAGTATCTATCTACCCAGGTCTTTAAAGAGATTACACTTCATTTTGTCAATCAGGACCTTTCATCAGAAATAAAACAGATAGAAGTAAATGAGAATTTATGGACAAATCCCTTGCCTCAAAATTTGCTGCTTGTACAAACACTACACACAGCTACTACAAGAAAGGTCATGGAAATAATGAAATTTGGATGAATGGGCTGCAGACAGCAGTTTCTGTTTGCCCTGGTAGTTTAACAACATGTGTAAAAGAGGGATGCAGGGGGAGATCTCGCATCCTCACTCTTACTACTCTGGAGTGAATGGTCCAAGCTGGGTGCCAGGGAACACCTGCTTGAAAATGCCTACATTAATATGTAGAGTTGTAAAGCAAATGGCTATGAAGGACCTGTAAAAGATACCTACTCAAATTCTTCTCAGATGTTTTTCAGTGCTGACTTATCAGATCTTAGATGGCACATTTACCAAATAATGTAAAGCCCTATCATGTTAGTGAAATATACAGCCAAATGTAAGCTAACAAACAAATAAAAATAAAAGTAAAAAACCCCTAAAGCATGAATGATCCCATTTCATTTTCATGTTGTTTATTTTATACAAGAAAACAATTAGCACAAAACCAAATAAGACATATTGTTCTTTGCTTAATGTTTGGCTTGTTCTTCAACTAAAAAAGGCTGAGAAACATTGACATAGACTATTGCTCTGTCCTAAATTTAGTGTGTTATTCCTCAGAGTGTGTGTTTGTCCTGTAACCAAGGACTTTCAGGAATGGAAATTACACAACTTACATGAATGATACATGGACCAATCTAGTGGTTGGCTGATTTCACTGAGTAACCTGTTGGTCAAAATGTGGCTCCTGTGATTCATTCATCCAGCAATTTCTTAAGAAAATGAAAATAAGAATATAAAAACATATGTAACCCATGCTCTTTGCTGATAAAGAGCACTCATTTTCAGAGAGGGTTAAACCAGGAATAATTAAAAATTAAACACAGAAGAATGAAATCTTGAAAGTCATTAGCTCCTGAAACAATTTTAATGACCCTACTCAAAAATATCTTCAAAGTCTATAGAAATGTTGTGATACTAGGATGTTAAATCAAATACCCAGGAACTAGTACTGTGTGGCACTATAGCATTAGCAGGTATTACGATACTAGCCTTTCACATTTGCAGATCCTTCTTTACTCACAAGGTCTGAAAGGTGGTTTGACAGTATTATTCTAGTCCCTGTTTATATGTATCAGAGAAAAATGACTGCTGGAGTTGCAAAGCTGGCCAAGCCTGTTCAGAAAAAGCTTGGCATGGGAGTAGGAGTGATGCTGTACCTCAGGAATTAGAGACCACGTGCTCCTGTTACTAGCACATGAAAATGTGCAACAAAATGTTACAAAACCTGCCTTCTAGTCTTAATCACAAGCTAAGATGCCCCAGCTGGTACGCCAGGCCAACGTGGGGATCCGCCTGCTGCTGCGCAAGAGCTGCCAAGAAGCTCAAGTGAAGGTGTGGCACGTGGGTGGGAGGTGCTGCTGCTGAAAAAGCAATTTGCTATCTGGTGATATTACTGCTGTAACAACGCAGTAAAAGTAGCATCAATGGTCATCTCTTGGGAGGCAATATTGTGCTATAAAACCAAATACCCTCCTCTGCAGAGAATACAGCTCATCTTGTCTGGTTACCTGAGAAAGGCTATTGCTCTTTTTGCTTAATTGTCAAAATCAGCTGTGAATTTCTTCCTTGCAGGTATCTAGGTTTGAAGGTCTACAAGGTGGGAAGGGGGCATGATCAGTGGAGATTCCTCCTTTTGGAATCTATTCTTCCTGTTTAACACAGTCCTGGTGCTTTGACTGAAGCAGGCTGTGAAAGATAGATTGTACCAGTACACTTTTAAAACACATACCTGTTTGTTATGTGCACATGAATATAAATTAATACTTTAACACACTTCAGCATGAGTGGAAGAAAAGATTATCTGTATGCAGGTAAAGACCAACTTCTACTGTTCCTTTTATATAAAAAGGAAGATAATATTCTGTCCGTTCAGCTTACTGGACATGAGATGAAAACTAATAAAATGGCTACTAATTAAGGATGGGTAAGAGGAAAATTATTAGAGACAAAAAACAATTTTTCAAATAATCCTCTGAAACACCCTTCAGTGCAAGGCTTAAAGGCTGAACTAAAGGTTGCTCTGCATTCTGTGTAACCTTAAGCTTTTGCACCTCAGTTAACCAAAACCCCTTCTTATGCAAACAGGTTAATGTCCCCAGATTCTGATTAATTATATTGAAAATGCCTTTAAGCATCAAATTACTTGGTTATCTGAAATTGTTCTTGGGCCACTTCCTGCGTGCAGGTAATCAAGCATATGATACGGTACTGATGTCAGCTGCTTATTTTAACCGAAGAAAATGAGCACTAAATCAGAAGGAATACTGTGGCACAATTATATGAAGTTATTGATAAAGTGAAAAGAATTTATATTTTCAAGACCATGCACTTCCTAATGACAATTTAAAATTATTCCCTACTCCTCATGAGAAATGTCTGGCCTAGAGAATTATCATGCTAGACTTGACACCGTGGGCTAATTAGATGTTAAGCATAACAGCTCCAAAAAGGAAAAGCCTTTTTCCAACACTAATTCTTAAGATAATTTTTTTAAGAACTCGTATGGCAAACTGTCCTTGTGCACAGTGCTCAGAGGAGGCCTGAGAAGCACCAACTTGCAGCTAACTTTCACCCAGGAAGAGAGCCAAGCTCTCTGAAAATCAGGATTCTGCCAAGCCTTGCTCTCCAGCGGTCACGCATCTCTTCTAGAGAAACTCCTGTGTCAAACAGCAGTGCCCACGGGCCACGGCCATTCTGCTGACTTAGCTGAGAAAAGCAATCTTCCCTGCCCCAGAAGATGCTAGTGTGGACACGCTTCCCTGCCTGATGTACTGAAGAGCAACTACAAACTCCTTCTTGTAGCTATTGCTTAGGCATTTTATTTTTTTTCTGTCAGAACTATGCTATTTGTATACAATTGCTGGTATAGCACAAACCTTTTAACCAGGCCAGTCTTAACCAGGACATCTCCATGGTTGCTAATTTAGCACCATTATACATAATGACACTGAAACTGCTTAACAGGGATATAGTCATTCAGTATCACAGGGAGTTAAGTATTAGCAAGTTCTTAAATCAGCATGAAATGCCAAACTTCACTTCCATTACAAACAGAGATTCCAGTGACAATATGGCAATAAAAGCCAAAGAAAAATTAAATACTGGGAATAATCTCCTTACTGCTTCAGTTTGACTTTGGTGGGTACTTTAGGCCATGGTAAGTCCTTTCAGAAGCATTTTTGTCTCTCCTGATCAGAATAGCTGTTTAATTGAGTTGGCTGCTGACCAGTTCAGAGGATCTTACTCAATTAATGTTCAGATTTACTTAGCTTTAGTTAATCAGGTGTGCAGGTGTGGCTTTCCTGCAGGTCTTTCAATTACAAAAATAAAGCTTATATGTTGAAGAGTACAGGTTAGAGCAATCAAGAAAATATATTACAGACATTATACATGTACCAGACTACTTTCCCTTTTCAATTTTACATCAGTGTTACAAATAATTACTGGAAGAAATCTGTGTTTTGTTTAACTGAAATGACTACATATGGATGTGAAGATTAAGAAAATAAGAAAATCATTAAGAAATTAAAAACTGAGAAAAGAAGTCCAAAATAGATAAGGGAAAAGTGGCAAAATCATTAATAAAAATGCCTAGCAGCTTTGACAGCTGTTTTTTTCCAGCAATACACCATCAATCCAAGGGCACAAAGCCAATTTCCATTTATCCCTACAGGTTATCGACATGGCACAAAAACAGAGGAAGAGATGTCTACTGGAGAAATAAACAAAAGGAAGAAGAATAAATTACCTCTAGAAAGGAATTCATGAATATTTAATGAGTAGCTTCACTTTCAGCAGCCCACATGTAATTTCAAGACCTAAAGCCAAAACTGGCTGTTCCTGTGGAGATTTCTAGGATGTGTGGGAACAGGATGGTCCTCCTTTTTCTGAAACACGTATGACTGCCCCAGGGCTCTCAGGACCCTGGGTCTTGTACTGAAAGTGTGAGCTGAGAAGGTTTCTTCTGTTATGGCCAAAGATGAAGTGGACAAACTTCAATAAAACCTTGCCTGTGTCATTGTCCCACTCTCCCCATGCTTGTTACAGGCTCCAAGAAAAAGGCAGGACGTCTGTGCCTGAAAACAACCCCTTT
>NW_009952263.1:778746-784967 GCF_000747805.2 Chaetura pelagica
TCCTGCTGAGTTTTCTCACTGCCCCAGCAATCCTCTGTATTCCCCACTTCTCCATTCTCAAAGCAGGGGGCTGTGCTACATGCTCTGCCCACACTTAGCCGGCCCAGGACAACAAATGACAAAACAGAACCTGTTAGTAGGGGTTTTGTGCAGAAAAAAAAAACACAAAACCAACAAATTTTCTAATTTGAGAAGGTGCATTTCAGATAATGAAAAGGACTGGGAGAAAGGGTACATCATCAAGACAGGGTTTTTTTGTGCTTCTTGATCCTCAGTGCTCTTTTCTTCTTTTGTGGTAGATTTTTTGTTTTACTCTTTTTGGTCACTAAACTTTTCTAGTGATGATATGGAATTTGCTTCCTACACAGGGACTTCCCGTCTTTTGGCATTTTTGGAGTAAACACACAGGTTCAGCTCTACATCACTGAGTGAGGCTTAAGGTACTACTGGCTTCATCAAGTTAACAGCCTGTTATTTTTGGTTACATCACAGAAATAATTTTTTATACATGCTGAGGCTAGAAAGTAACCAGCTTTAGCTACAAAGCCAAATTTCTGTGTGATACTGCCTTCAGAGGAGGAATGGGATTATTTTTTACTCAAGCTCTTCAGTTGCTCAGGAGTTGGCTGTATGCTCTGTGCACCTGAGTCTTTCTTCCTTTGCTTTGCCATGGCTTCTTTTAGGATCCCTGCTGAGCCAGACTGCTCCTGAAAATAAATTTACACCTTGGTACACCAGCCCCAGAAGCCGTCAAAGTGTAAGAGCGCTGATGAAAATACCTTATTTTCTAAAGTACACAGTAAACTGAATGCATTACTTCAGTGAAAACACAGATTCCAACTTTCCTGTAGTGACAGGACAAGGGGGAATGGCTTTAAACTGAAAGAGGGTAGATTTGGATTGGACATAAGAAAGAAATTTTTTATTATGAGAGTGCTGAAACACTGGCACAGGTTGTCCAGTAGAGTTGCGGGTGCCTCATCCCTGGAAGTATTGAAAGGGACAGCTGAATGGGGCTTTGAGCAACCTGGTCTAGTGGGAGGTGTCCCTACCTATGCAGGGGGGTTGGAACTAGATGATCTTTAAGGTCCCTTCCAACCCACCCCATTCTATGATTCTCATTAACTGAAATCATATTTCAGAATACTTACCGTATGGAAATGCCCCAAAGAAGTAGAAAAGCATGACTTTCCTGTCTAGTACAAAATTACAAAACTTTCTAGTGAAATAGGAAGGCATTTGTACAAAAGATCACAGAATCAGAGAATGGTAGGCGTTGGAAAGGACCTCTGGAGATCATCTAGTACAACCCCCTGCCAAAGCAGGTTAATGTAGAGCAGATGGCACAGGATTGTGTCCAGGTTGGTTTTTAATATCTCCAGAGGAGACTCCACAAGCTCTCTGGGGAGCCTGTTCCAGTGCTCTGCCACTCTCTAAGTAAAGTTTTTTTCTCACGTTTAGATGGAAGTTTTTGTGCTCCAGTTTGTGCCCGTTGCTCCTTGTCCTGTTGCTGGGAACTACTGAGAAGAGTCTGGCCCAATTGTCCTGGCACCCACCCTGTAGATATTTACAAGCATTGATAAGATCACCATGGAATCTCAATATAGGATCTCCTGAATATTTTATTCAGCAGAGTTTCTGCACTGCCTGCCAAGCTGTTAATAATGTAAAGAATCTCAAGTGATCAACATGGTTCATGTTGTTTGCAGAGAGAAAAGGTGATTTATTATTTACAAGAAGATCTAGCAAATAAGTACTGGATGACAACTCACGGGCAGTTTTGTCCATGCTCTCAGGTTGTTGAGGATTCTGCTCTTCAGTTTATCCTGGTTTGATTTCATTCATAATTGACAACTGCACTTGCCTTTTTATATTTGCAATAAAATACTGCACAAACAAAATTTGGGAGTCCACGTGCAGTAAATCTTGTATCAACACCAGCTGGCTGCCAGATCTGGAATTGATTCACTGATTAGTTTGAGAGTGATTCATGTGAGTGATTAATTTAAATCCCTGCTTTAAAAACATTTGCAGAAAGAGAACAGACAGCATAAATAGCACTTCAAAGTGCTACAACTGTTCTTTCCATGACTCTGCTTCTGTGAAGTGTGTGGGGATGTTTTTGTTCAGGTACAACATGCCATGAGGTAACAATGGTCAGATGCCAAATTTTTCAGCCCTTCTTGCAATAAGAAATTATGATTGTTAACAGGCTTTCTGAGGAAAAACTGGAAAAAAACCCACTTCTTTTCAACTGAGGGGGAACACCAAGAGATGGCTGAATAGGATACAATGGTTAATCTTTTTATATACCTCCACTTGGAACTTCAGTGTGCTGTATGTACAATGCTTCTGGTCAGGACTTGACAAGAAAAAAATGCATTTTGTGTTCAGACAATAAAAGAAGCCCCTGTAGAGAGTCAAATGGTTTGCTGCTGCAAGAGTTAACTAGATTAGAATCTTCTCCTAATCTAATCAGATCTGGCACTGTCCCTCCCTGCCCAATATGCATGATAAACCTGTAGTTCAGGTCCAGCCATGGCCTTCCACACTGGTCTGCTGTCCCGACTGCTTTGCAGTTTTCCAGGAGCAGTACCCTATGCCAAGAGGGATCCTATGTAATAAACACACTAGTAGCCAAATGTCAGGGCTCCACTGGAAAATAAAGGGTTCTTGACCTTGTTTTGAAAAAAACATTACCAAAAAAAAGAAGTCACAGCATTAAAAAATGCTCTCTTGCATAGATTATTAAGGAAATAGCCCTAGGAGATCAAATAAATTCAATTACTGCTTTTTATTAGGACACAGCTGCATGCTCCCTCTTGAACAGACTGAATACATATCCTCTTGCATCTTTGAACTCATCCAATTTTGGTTGTTTGCCATGGGATACTGTCTTCTGATCTTTCTAAGACACTTCCTTTCTCAAAGTCAAAATCACAGCAGCATTTTCATAGATAAATTACTGGGAGCTCTCATGTCTTAATTTATGTACATATACAATCATTGTTTAGTTGACCCTTTTATCTATTCAAATCTGCCTGGACATGCTGGAAGCAGCCAGTTTTTAACACAAAATGACAAATGCCCAAACATACGATAGGGGTTTTTTTCCATTCTCCAGCTCCTTTGGGAAAGATTTATAAATTAAATTCTCCGTGTATGTAACACTGTCCACTAAGATCCAACATACCGTGTTGCCCAGGATTTTCCAGATGTTTGGAAGGTATACAGTTCAAAACTGATGTTCTCCTTGGGAAACTTATTTTTGTGAAGCACTTCTGCAGCCTGTAGCAAATTCCATTCTATTTCTTAGGGGCATATGCAACATGAATAACAGCACAAATTTGTCATGCTGGTCTGCCTATTCCTTTCTAGATACCAAAAGAATATTGCCTCTTTTTTCTATTTGGTGCTTGGGTCTACCAGTAAAAGGAAAAGTTGCCATAAACACCCATTACGATTTTAAAGGTTTTACAGAAGTCAGGTAACTGAGAGCTGACCTAAAGTGGTCAACATTGACCTGGACTATATTAAAAATAACAGCTGAAAGGAGAAATCCTCCAGACCTCCGTATTAGTCCCTCCAAAGTAGCTCCACCTTGGTTTGGAGTGAATTGAACCCTACGGAGTTGGTCTGTAGAATCAGGGAGAATGGATTCCAGCCCTTTATTGCCTTCTGCCGAGAAAAAAAAATTGATTATAATGTTAATACTTGGCTAGTGGGCACATACAATAGTGTCATTTTGCTGAGCTTAACTGTTCATCAAAACCAGAAACAGCAGAAGTTCTTAAAAAGAAAAAAGAAATTGCTCTGCAAAAACTTTTTTCTTCATCTTTTGAAATAAGCTCATGGCAATCTGTCTTCATTTAAACTGTAAGGGATCTGGCTTGGGTCCTGGAATAGGCTCTGGTTCCTTTTAAAGCAGGGAAATAGCTCCTAAATACATTGAGCTGCTTTTTTGAATTTATGAAGCAGAACACAAACTAAGAGCTAGCAACATTTAATGGTAATGAGGCAATTCCTACATGAGAGTTCATTACAGGATCAGCTCATGATGCTTTCCAGCAGCTGGAAAATGGAATCTTTTGCAGGCTGGGAATGAAAAATCTTGCTTTAAAATTATCTTGTGTGTAACCCAACACAGAAATTAGTTTAAAATAGAACTACAGCAGAATTCATCCTGCTGCTTCTAATGCAATGGGCTTTTTACTGAAGGAAGAAAATATGTTTTCCTCAGACTGTGCTGCTCTGCCTGCTGAGCTGCAGCACATGGTGGGGAGTGGGTCTTGTCTGTGGTTTGCTCCTCTTCAAGTGTTTTGAGATGGTCAGACCTGCTCGAGGCAGATGCTGTCCTTGTAGTCAAAAAGCACAAGCACAAGGATTGTACCTGACTACGTGGTACAAAGAATGGGCATTTCCTTACAAAGGCACATTGGTTAACAATCTGCTGGAACTTCCCAAGTGGTCTTTTCTACTGTGTTTTTGCCATCAGTTGGCTCTGCAGCCAAGTTTCAGCCCAAGAGGAGCTTGAAATCGTTTTCTGGTCTCATAGCTGGAGTGAGGTTGCCAGCACTGAGCCATATACTGCATGCTAGGATGGAATTTCTAGTCCCAGCTCACTCTTACTGTTCTTCTACTACTCAAACAATGAGTAGCAATATGCTGTTTTTTAAAGCACTGTATTGGCCAGCCTGTGGGTGCTACTACAGTAGAAAATACAGTTGTTTAGTTTCTCATTTTGCATTTCTATTTGGTGGTCTGCAGCATGCACATTGAGAGATTTTCTAAGCAATCCAGGGCTGCAAAGACAATGACTCCGAAGTGTCTAAGTCCCTCAGGAAATGTTTTCCCCTGTAAGCTGCTTTCTGCTGCTCTTCAAAGTATTATTTTCCAAAGATACTAACAGGACTACTCCGCGGCACTTGCTACACATATACTGTCCCCAAGTTTAAAAGAGACTGAAATCAGTTAAAAGCAACAGAAAGACAACAAAACATCCCACTCAGCCTTTTAAAAGACTGCAAAACCCCAGAGGACACCTAGCATTGAACCTCTCTGAAGGCAGACAGTCACTCCAAGTCAGCTGCAGCTTCTCACCAGTTACTGAGCTGTCTCCCAGTCAATGCTGGTGTAGAAGAGGATGGTGGAGACCAGTCAATTATGGTGTATAAGGGTGTCGTGGACAATCACAAAATAGACGAGGCAGGCACTCAAAATTAGGTTTATTCTAATAAAAATTGTTCAGTACTCCAACAAGCATTAGTAAACTATGGATTTGGATGCCAGGCAGGACTACACAGCCAGCTTAGGAATTCCTAAGCTTTCACAATGAGTGGTTAGAATGTTAACCTAAAATGCACAATCAGGCACCTAATAAGGCTAGGGCTCTCCATCCAGGGAGGTTACCTTGAGTGGCAACCCAACCCAAGGGGAGAGTCACCAACTGCATACCCAGTGCTCCAAAGAGGACCAACTCCGTTTGCCCTCTGGCACGGCTCCATTTATATCCTAGTTTAATCTGATCTGATGTCAGCTCTTACTGGCTGAGGGCCCTGGCAACAGTCACCATAAGAGTGTGAAAAAAAGGGTGAGAAAAGCAAGTAAAGGGCCCGAAAAGTAAGGGTGAGAAAAGAATCAGCTTTCAGTGGTCAGAAAGGCCAGGTCTTCGTCAGGGTGGGTGCACCTGTCACAAAGGGGATGGTGGAGAGCAAGCAGAAAAAGTGATTCCCCCTCTTCACTGTTCCCCAGCTGGAGGGCACTGGCTGTCACCTCTATTTCCCTCCCCTCCAGTTAGGTGCTATGCAAGGCTCAAATATGCCCTGGGAGTGAGGCCACAGAAAACACAGCTGGGGAATCAGGAAGGGTGTGGGGAGAGAACAAGAGATGAACTATCCACAGGGCATTTTAAAAGAAGAGCCTCTAGAAGAAGAAGCTGTGCATGCTTTCTCTGGACACTTGCAAACCTTACATTAGCAGCCTCACTGTAGTCAACAGATAAACAGGCTGGGCACAAACAGCACTGTGAGTCAATGCCAGCAGTTGTCACTATCCTCTTGTTTGTTGTCTCAGAAAAATGAATTATAGAAATACACAAGTTAGGTAATAAGGAGTATCTTTCTTAAAAACAGGTGGATTATGGGGGCAGAAGTCAAAGAAGCTTGAAAACTTCTTACTGGAACCAGCATTGAGGAATCACAAAGCAAGATGTTAGACTGCTG
>NW_009952263.1:785118-793089 GCF_000747805.2 Chaetura pelagica
TGCTGAACCAAGATACTTTTTTTCTTCAGACAGAAGATGTAAAAGAAAAAAAAACAACCCAAAACCACCAACACTAAACAACAAACCTCAAAAAAAGCTGGCAGGAAAAGAAATAGGTAAGCCAGTTGCAAAGAAGGCCAAACTGTGAGCCAGAAACAGATTGCTGAAGGAAGATACCCAAGTAAGTCAGCCAAGTATTTATTCTGATTTATACCAATGCTTGGCCCAAAGCCCCAGACGCTTTAAAATAGAGAAACAGTAAAAGTATGGATGAAAATGCAACTTCTGCTTCAGATTAATTTTATAGCAACCTAAAATTATTGTTGTCCTTTAAAGAACAAGCACTAATGGCTTGAATTTCAGAGATTAAATAACAAACAGTAAGCTCTGAATGGGACATGAGGAAGAAAATAGCCTTTATTAAACCAATACCAGTAGCTTTTCTGGTGTGCTGTTTTTTTGTTGTTATTGAGACAAAGAAGCTGCAATTCGTGGCTTACAGGTCAACCATGAATACAGATTTGCAGCAAGTTTCTGGCTAAATTTTTGCCTCTCTCTACAAGAATTCAAACTAGCTGGTAGCAGTAATTTCTGTCCTGAAATCCAATCTATAGCTCTAAGAGACTATCATGTTGTCATGGCTCAGTGAGACCAAGAAAGAATTTCACTGGTGTTTGCAAATAGAGTGATATGGCTGGGTATACTGTTCTATGCTGCAGAAGATACAATTTAACACTCTTGGACCCAATTTTATCCTCATTATAGGCAACTGAGAACTTCCCAGTGAAGTCAGTGGGCAAAAATCAAGACCTCTTACTGTGAGCTGATAGACAAATAATAATCTGCTACATAGGAGAATATGATTTATTATGTATGTTAAAAAAAGTTTAACTTTAACTTGGTATTATATAACTTCAAATAGTTATATAATAACAGGGATTATTTTTTAAAAAGGGACCAGTGTATTAAGATGCATAAATGACAATGCCTCTGTATGAAAAAAGCTGAGAGCACAGCAAGGTTGCAAAATCTTTTGGTGAAACACCCCCTCATTCCTGGATATATTAGAGGTCCTTTTCTTGAAGCAGTGGAGGGAATAGAGTGAAGGACAAAAGCCTGGAAACGGGAGACAAGAAGCAGGAGAAGGAAGTTCCCCCAAAAACAATCTGATATTATTTTTAAGACCCCTTTGTTATTGCCAGCTTAACTGTAACTGGATTTATTAGAGAGGATTCTGCTGAGTGTTGCAGCACTCAGCCTTGCTTTTCCTTGCTGTCTTTGCTGTACCCAGAAATGACAGTGATGTTGCAATCCTTGAAATACGTGTTCATAAAAGCGAAACCCACAGGGAAGCCTGGTGTGTTTCTTTCCACACACTTTGTGTGCAAGGAGTGAAACTGTGGTTAATTACCTGCCTCTAGCCACTCCTTAAAACTGAAGAGCTTTTATTTGTATTTGTATGGCTACAGTAGCCATGGCAGCTGCTAATTTGCTAGTTGCAGCACACATTAAAGCAGGCAGGGTAACTAGATTGTGTGGAAGGTGAAGCTGAGTGCAAATTTCTATTTAAAAAAAAACCCCAGCAATCTCTTTACTGAGAGTAGGTAATGGAGATGCCAATCAAAAATGGAAACTGCCTTGCATTTCACCATAAACAAAGAATGACTTAACAACTTAATATTGCACCAATGTACATAATAATGCATCTAATACGTCTAACAATCCCATGCATCTGGTAATAGATCATTCACGACAAATGGGCCTGAATTTCCTCTCACATCTGAAAAAAAAAAATCTTTGACAAGGTGCTGTATGCAGATTGGGATTTACAGCTAAACATAGTAACCAACTCCAGTGAGATAGAAGACTCCAGCAGTTGTTTTTCCTGATATTTTTGTATTTAAGTGAGGATGGGTAGGTGCGAAGGAGATAGGGCACTATTTGACATCACAGTATAAATATTACTGCTTCTGCCTCTGCCAGGAACTTGTCATTGAAAGAACAAGATGCAACCACATTTTAAAAACTGTAAAACATCATAACCTCCTCTCATGAGGAGGTTATGAAGAGGCAGCAATTCCATTCTCACTCTTTTCTCACGGGGACAAAAAGAGTATCACCATGTTTACACTCACACATGGGTCTCGAGGGCAATTGTCATACTCTGTTACAGAACTGGCCATAACTATTTCACTGCCCTCTTCCCTGACATTCCCATAACTAAGACCACTGGCCCACTAGCTGTTCCTGGCCCTGCATCAACTTCCCAGACGTTGTCATTCCAATTCTCCTGCCAGTCGTGTGCCAGGCTGCTAAAAACTGAGTTACTGCAGTAGGCTTTCTCCAACCTGTAGCTGTTCTCCCAGAGCTCACAGTCATATCATCATCTCCCTTGCAAGGGACAAACCACTTTTAATTTGATCCAGACTTCAGAGCAACCAGGACCTGCTTGCTGTTCTTTGCTTGGAAATCTTATGTTCAACACCAGTGCTCTGCTATCTTTTGCCTCTAAAATTCCAGCAAAGGACAGTTTAATGAGCACATGCATCTACAGTGTAATGCTCACCATTTTGTCAGAGATGCTACCTCTTGGTAAAATTATTTGCTGCTGAGACAGGAACAAGTAGGACACAGGAAGCCAAAGCCCTGGAAATAGTGAGTTACAATTGTTTTTGGAAGGTCTTTCCATAAATACTGCCTATACCAACAAGACTTCTATAATGTGCTAGCTAGTTAGTTCTTCCCAAGCTCTAACCACCATACACTACAAACAGATGAAGCACACACCACCTCCCAACTTCCAGCAGAGATCTGCTTGCCTGTCACCACTTCACATTCCAGAGAGGTCACAGCCAGACAGGGGTCCCTGAGCCCCGGCTGCGCTGCCGGGCAGCACCAGCTTGCCCAGCCAGGGCCGAGCGGAGGGCAGCGCTGCCACCCCGCGGCCACCGCGGGCCCACAGGGTCAGATCTCGCCAAGATCAGCTCGTTTAGCAGAGGCATGGTATTTTTTTACTGAAGGACACGTTAAATCTGTATTCAGGGAGGCACTGCCTAAGAGTGGCGTCCAGGTTTTGTATCCAGGATTTCTCGGGGAGACTTAAATGGTCACAGTCTTAAAAAAAAAAAAAAAAAAAAAAAAAAAAAAAAAAAAAGAATAAAAAGAGCATAAGGTGTTCAGCTGGCATTGGAGCTGACTCATACCAAGCAAGGATGGCCATTGCTTGACCTGTGTCTAATACACTAGAGCCATTTCTGAGTCCCAGGCAAGAGAATCGAATGGGCAAAGGGGGAAAAAATACATAGGTTAGTCATAGAATCATTTTGGTTGGAAAAGATCTTCAAGATCACCAAGTCCAATCATCAGCCTAGCAATACCAAGTCCACCCCTAAACCAAGTCCCTAAGCACTGTATCTACACATCTTTTAAATACCTCCAGAGATGGTGACTCCACTGCTTCCCTGGGCAGCTTGTTCCAGTGCCGGACTCCCTTTCAGTGAAGAATTTTTTTCTAATCCAATCTAAACCTCCCATGGCACAATTTGCAGCCATTTCCTCTTTATCCCTTGGTACATGGGAGCAGGGACCAACACCCACCTCACTACAACCTTTCAGGTCATTGTAGAGAGCAGTAAGGTCTCCCTTCAGCCTCCTCTTCTCCATGGTAAATAACCCCAGTTCCCTCAGTGAAACTTTCACTTGAAGCTCCAAATGGTCTGAAATTTCTCCCTGTGAATGTCCATCTTTCCATAAAACAAAAAGAAAACTTTTTTTCCTGCTATACTCTCATAGCAAGGAGGTGGTTGGTCAGCACTATCAACAGCTTACAGGTATGTTTAGGGTATAATAAAGCTTGCTTTTACAATTTCCTGCTTTCTATTTTTAATCCCCAAAGTTAAAAGTAGCCTCAGATGCAGAAGAAAATTGCCCTAGTTTAACCTAACAGCAGAAATGTTTGCTAGTACAATTTAATTTACGAGGCTCGTAGGGATTTGTATCAGAAGTACTAAACTAGGCCTGACTGAAAGATTAACAGAAAAGTGCATATGAAAGTATCACACATCTTGATGCTTCTGAGTATGTGGTGTGGGTGTCCAAGGGAGTAACATCTCTAACACAATGTCTTAGTAACTGAAATCAACTTTGTTTAAAATAACTATCACCTTCCTCTTCCATCTGCTATCTCACTGAGTTTTCTGAAATTAATTTTGTACATGCTGCTTTGGGAAAAGTATCTAGGAGCAAGTGATTCTCGTTCCAGAACAATTAGCACATGACTAGGGAACAAATCTGTCAGTATTAGAGTCTGGGGACTTAACTTCAGGCAATTCTCCTGCATTAGGTGTTTTTAAAGAAAGTACTCTATAAACCATTTCTCTCACCCGTTTAAGTCCCTGGGATCACTGCCATATTGCATGGAGTGCAGTCGTGCTACCTCAGCGGGATAGACAGTCAGAAGCTTCATTCTATTCTTAGTAGAATGGAGCTGGAGAAGTTTTAAAAATGTTTACATGTACTAATGCGGGATGAGATGCACAAATCTTGAATCCCTTTATAAATCAGTAATGAAAAAAAGCGCCATTCAGATAAAGTCTACTGATATATTAATAAAACTATCGAAAGCAGAAAATTATCCAAAACACTTATATAAAGACTCATGTACATTAACATCTCCCAGACCCTTTTCAGTAAAGCATACGAATCTGGGACTTTCAAAAGCTTTGTTCTTATTGCAAGATGCTTTAGGGTGGAGATTCATTAAATCTACCTTTTTCTTCTTAAGCAGTTTTGGTTTCAAACATGTATACTTCCATAAGCCCTGAAATGAGTGAAATGGAGTTTGCCACAGAGGCAATCAGCCTGGTGTTCACAAGAGCTCATGCTTCCTTGAAGTTCTCCCCATAGCTGAGACATAGGAAAGATCTGTTTGCCCTGGGGATTCTAGCAGCAAACACCTGGGAAGCCAGAGGAGATGCCCAGCCAGGACACATACAGAGGATTTTTTTGTCTTCCTCTCCCATTTTAAGAAATGTTATTTTTAGAACTTGCATCTCTCTCAACTTTGGCAGAAATCAGCTATTAGGTTCAAAAGTTGGAATAGACACATACACAAACCCCCCCAAGCACAAATAAGTGCTTTGAGTGTGATTAATTTGAGCTTATTATCTACAGGAGAGCAGGCTAATAAGAATTACAACAGGCATTCTTGGTCAGTTCGATGGTCCACAACGATGAAGATTCTAAGCTCGACAAACAACAGCCCCACTGGTTTTTTCGCTGTATTTTGCTTAATTTACTAATCTTCCACTAGTACTTTTTGTGATTCACAGACATAATTCTTCCCACTGTTACAGACAACACACTATTTTTACAGAATGTGCACGTTGACCCCTTCCCATTCACTTCTACATATCAGGTAAATGCTTGGTACTGGGACAGGTGACAGAACACAGCACTGAGGACAGTAAATTTCCAGGCTATTTCCAAACCTTATTATTTATTTAAATAAGAATACTGGTACCATAATGTTTTTGGGTTTCTGCACCTAGTATCAGCTCCTTAGAAGCAGCAGAGTTCTGACATTTTCAAGACACGATCAAAGGCAAAACAGTTTCATAGGTAGCCATGGATGTTTGCTTTAGAAGGGAATTAGATTTGGGCAACAGAAGAAAAAAGATAGCAGCATATTTGGCAGTTTGTGTGATTGCCGTTAATTTCAGCACAGTCAATAGGCATTGCTAAGTGTCTCTCTATTTCTTGCATACATCTGAATAAACGCAGACCAAAGACCCAACAATGAAATGACACGTTTTTCCCTTCTACTAGTTTTCAATCTGGAGGAGCAGCTACACAGTATATAACTAAAGGAGGAATGGTAGGAGGGGAGCATACATACATGTTGATCTTTTTTCTATTTTATTGCTATGAAGCCACAAACACATCCTCTCCATTTGCTGTGGCCAGTTTAGCCTAACTAGAATGAATTCCAATTACAGTGCATGACAATTTGCCACTATTTTTGTCTCAGCACCTCTGGCCACTCATGCTGTACACCTGGCAGTACTGCAGAGGCTCTCACCGTAAGACAAGGGGTTGAAACACTGGCTGGCACTGTGACTCTAGCCCAGCAGGCCATGTGCACATTACATCTTAGGTGGGAGACAGTAACTAACAGCTTAGCAGGGAGCAAAGCCTGCCTATGGGGGTTACAAAAAGCTCTCAATATTAAAAAGCCTTGCCCTTTTACCTTTGAAAGCTGAACTTGCCTCCTATGAGGAAAGGGAGGAGAGCACATCTAAGCCACAGCAGCCAACAGATGTTCCTCTCCAGCTGGGTCTGGAGCTTGACTACGGGCTGTCTGGTGTCCGTTCACAACTGAGATGGATGATCAGTCAGTCACAGGGGAAGCATGAGCACTTGGGCACTCTGTTTTGGGATGTGTAGGCTCTTGCACTGTTAGGAGTAACATATTTCCTATTCAAAGTGCATGAGGCATGTCACCAGGGTGAGCCAGACTTCTTCTGACCAAACCCTGACAACTTCAAAACCTTCACTAGGGGCTTCTGTAGCAACTCGTAGTTCACTATTTTGAGAAGGAGGTAGGTTGCAGCATGAATACAGATTATGTTCTTCATTGAACACACAGCCAGAGCATAATTAAAGTTGCCTTATGGGATTTATGCCTACTAAACAGCATCAGATACTTTCTTCTGAACTTGTAATCCATGCATCTGCTTCAACTGAGAAAATCTTTCTGCTTTAAAGCCATTAACTTTTTTCATTAGAGAGAGCAAGCATTTGTAATTGCTTTGCAGACAAGCCAATGGGGATTTTCTGATTACCCACTTACTGACTTAGAAGACAATTAATACCCAACTTAGCATAGACTTTCAGCAGCCATTCATCTTTCTCCCCACGCAGTGGTATCCACCCATGTTACGCCCCAAAAGGAAAGGATGAAGTTTTAGGTGATTAGGAGTGATCAGAACAGGGTACCATCAGCTTACTGTCTGTTTCAAAGTCCAAAAGGGAGCACAGGAGTCATGACTCCATTCCCTTCTCTACGCATTATGACCGGAGCTAAACAGTGTAGTCAAGAGCATCAGTGTTACAGCCTGAAACCAACCTGCTAAGCCACACACAGAGCAGAAAATTGACTCACTTTGCCTTCTCTTCCAGATGACCTTTGACAGCACTTGATAAACCCTACCTGCCATCCAGGTAAAGGCCTTGTGACTGGAACAGTAATGTCCAAATCATAGCATCCCATGGTGAAAAAAAGGCAAGAGCCATCTACCACTCTAGAAAAAAAACATACCTATGCATCCATCTAATGCCTACAGGTTTCCTACTTCTCATTCTCCTCACTGTAGTCCTGGCCCTAACAGTAACCCTAGGCTGGGCTCAGATTTCTGCCCTGGGACATACTTGAACCTCCAGGCATCAGTTGCTTGTGGGAGAGTCCTGCTAGCAGGAAGCCCTTACTGGAACAACCTGAGCCACTCTGCAGACAACGGGATTAGGTGACCTCATGCATGTCTGGTGGAAATGGTGTATTTGGGTAAGTTTTGATTGTACAAGCACTGGTGTAGGGGACCAACACATCACTTCCCTAGTAATGTGGTACAGGTAGCACAGTAACAACGTAGCAACGGCAAAAAAAAACCCCAAACAATCGAACAAAACACACACAAAAAAACCCAACCAAACAAAAGAGGGAGGAAAGCACAAAATCTGACCTCGGTTCTCCTTGCTCTCAAGCACTTTCAGATCAAACAATAAGAAATGCCCCTTTTTGCTTCCCTCCCAGTTTGCTGTGAGAAGCCTTTTCCTCGTATTCTAGATACATGAAACCATGTCAGGCCAGACCTGAGAGTGAAGTAATCTAAAGAAACCTTCTCCCTACAGGCAACCGCTGCCAAGCACCAGAGCGGAGCAATGCCGGGTGTGTTCTCGCCTGCGCGGCCTGCA
>NW_009952263.1:793802-798447 GCF_000747805.2 Chaetura pelagica
GGGGGCCGCGGTGCGGTGAGCGCGGCCTGGGGGCGGCGGGGCCATGGGGAACCAGCTGGCCGGCATCGCCCCCTCGCAGATCCTCTCTGTGGACAGCTACTTCTCCGACATCCACGACTTCGAGTACGACAAGAGCCTGGGGAGCACCCGCTTCTTCAAGGTGGCCCGGGCCAAGCACCGGGAGGGGCTGGTGGTCGTGAAGGTGTTCGCCATTCAGGACCCGACGTTGCCCCTGACGAGCTACAAGCAGGAGCTGGAGGAGCTGAAGATCAGGCTGCACTCGGCGCAGAACTGCCTGCCCTTCCAGAAGGCCACCCTGTCCGAGAAGGCCGCGATGCTGTTCAGGCAGTACGTGCGGGACAACCTGTACGATCGGATCAGCACCAGGCCCTTCCTCAACAACGTCGAGAAGAGGTGGATCGCCTTCCAGGTCCTCACCGCCGTGGACCAGGCGCACAAGTCTGGGGTCCGCCACGGGGACATTAAGACGGAGAACGTCATGGTGACCAGCTGGAACTGGGTTCTCCTGACCGACTTTGCCAGCTTCAAGCCGACCTACCTTCCTGAAGACAACCCGGCCGACTTCAATTACTTCTTCGACACGTCGCGCAGGAGGACGTGCTACATCGCCCCGGAGCGCTTTGTGGATGGCAGCATGTTTGCTGCCGAGCTGGAGAACGTGCGGGACCCTTCCACCCCCCTGGTGGACTTGGCGAACAGCAACCAGCGAACCAGAGGGGAGCTAAAACGTGCCATGGATATCTTTTCTGCAGGTACTCGGAGCCCTCGGGAGGGACTGGTGTGTTGGTTGTGGTAGGGAGTGCAGAGAAGCTGGTTTTGAGGTGGTTTTTTTTTAACACTGGACTTAGAGAACAGTAAGTGGGAAACTTGCTCGTTTGAAGCATAAGACCCAACCCCAACTCTTTCATTCACAGAAAAAGTGCAGGCACAGTACGGTAAAGCTACATAAATTAAGTGTATCACCATGTTACTGAGGAGGGAAATCACAAAATGTTCTGTAATGACTTGACTCTGTGCTGGGCAAAAAGGTGGTTCTGCAAGCCATCATCTTTTTGTGGGTGAAGTTCCAGGGACACATATCATATGTCTGTATGTCCTCCCAGAAGGAGGAACCAGTCAGTAATTCACCTATGGTCCAGCTGCCTGGGGACTGAGCCAGTTTTCAGAGCAATTTGGCAATATTGGCTTTAGAAGTTTCACTGTCCCCAAAGGCAGGAAGTCTGATAACTAAGAAAGATCCTGTCACAGTCCCAGTTGCACGTGGTAGAGTCCAAATGTGGGAGCCTGTCATGAGTCTTGGGCTTAAAAGCCTAAAGTTTGATGGGATTTTTCCTTCTTTTTTTTTTCCCTTAAAGTGATTGAAATACAAAAAGGTAATTGTTACTTCATTTTACAAGCCTCTGTTACAGCCAAACTTCCAGGGCAAGATGCTGACCATTGGGAGCAACCTGTGGGAGTGGGACCTTTGAAGAGAATGTGTGTCATGTACACAGCACGGGGGGGGGGGACTGTGGGTAATCTTGTTATTTCTCACCGTTGCTTATGAACTAGTCTCAGTGACTGCATGCTGTCCTCCAGCATCCCTGTAGATGTAGAGGTTATTTCATTACCTTCTGCAAAAGGGCTGCTCAGTTTTGACCCACTGCCCAGTCCATGCTGACTTACTGGCACGCTTTTTCCACGTGACAGTGATCTGGGTTCCTTTTCTCGTGATGTATTTTCCAGCTGGCAAATGGCTGAAGTCACTGCCTCATGTTTCCTAATTGCAGACTCCTCTGCTGTTGACAAGTTTGGAATAAAATACTTAGGAGAAGTTCCAGGAATCAAGTGTAAAAGCCAGTTTTTGGATCTTGAGATTCTATCTCCTTTCTGCAAGTCAATCTGGCAACTCATTTGCCTTGTTTGGGTCTTGTTTGGGGGCTTGTCTGCATATAGAAAGCAAAGTTAAAATGTCTGTTTATAATCCTAACATCTTTGACTTTTCTTTTTGTTGCTGTTCCCCAGGCTGTGTGATAGCAGAGCTCTTCACAGAAGGCGTGCCCTTGTTTGATTTATCTCAGCTTTTGGCTTACAGAAATGGCCTCTTTTCCCCTGATCAAGTCCTAAACAAAATTGAAGACCGCAGTATCAGAGAACTGGTAAGGATGGACTACACCATTAAAAACGTTTGTGTGATCTGTTTGTAGTTTATTTCACCTACTTTGGTGGCAAATTGCTTATTGTTAGGGGGTTTTTTTATTTGTATTTTTTTAAATCACAAATGTCTAAACCTTTAATCTTTTTCTCCCACTCCTTCCTACTTCTGCCTTTCTCAAGGTCACTCAGATGGTCCATCGCGAGCCAGATAAACGTTTAGCAGCTGAAGATTATTTGAAACAGCAACGTAACAATGCATTTCCTGAAATATTTTACACTTTCCTTCAGCCTTACATGGCCCAGTTTGCCAAGGAAACGTTTGTATCTGCAGATGAGCGTATATTGGTCATACGTAAAGATCTGGACAACATCATTCACAATCTCTGTGGGCATGATCGCACAGAGAAGGCCGAGGGAGAGACAAAAGAGAATGGGCTGGTTATTCTAGTGTCTGTGATAACTTCCTGTTTACAGACTCTCAAATACTGTGATTCAAAACTGGCTGCTTTGGAACTGATCCTTCATTTAGCGCCGAGATTAAGTGTAGAGATTCTTCTGGATCGTATTACTCCTTATCTGTTACATTTCAGCAACGACTCTGTGCCCAGGGTGAGGGCAGAATCTGTGAGGACACTCACTAAAGTTCTCGCTCTCGTCAAAGAGGTGCCACGCAATGACATTAACATTTACCCAGAATACATTCTGCCAGGCATTGCACACTTGGCCCAGGATGAAGCCACCATCGTCAGACTTGCATATGCTGGTAAGAGGAAACCCAGTCAAAACTCCAAATCTTGGGCTTTTCTGTATTTCCTTAACTGTTTTCTCCTCTGCTTAAAATCATCACGTGGCTGTTTCTGTTCCAGTAAGTCTCCCCAGACATCTCAGAAATGACTGCAGGTAAAGACACCTGTATTCACTGAAGCTAACTGGTGTAGATAGTGCAAGCAACTTAGTGATTAATTAGTTAATGAATTGACTTACACTAACAGATGAGTTTCCAGTGTAGATCAGTACCCAAGGCAAATAATTACATTATAAACAGTTAACAAAATGTGTTTGCTCTCTGCAGGATGAATTAACTTCTTTTCCCCTTAAATTAACATTCATTATTCTCTGCAGTTCTGCATATAAAAGCAACTTGCAGAATGTGTACATGTGTTTTGGGCCAAGGCCTGGCTGTAGCACACATCTGGTCTGCCCACAGCTAAGGTAAGGGACTGGAGTTTAGACACTCGTGTTCAAGGAAACATCTGTAGCTCTATTCCTTGGGAAAGAAAGAAAGAAAAAACCAAAAATACTTGCCCGAGCAGTCACTTGTGTAGCCAAGTATGCAAATGGGGCTTTTTGAGCTTGCCTACCCTTTCCTGCTTTTATTAAAGTATCTTAATTGGCATTTCTTTAGCTTGGGTTGTTTGCTTAGAGTAGGGTGATTGAACTGAATGAATACAAAAGTAACTTAAAGCAGCAGTGTGTGTTGCTGTGCTTCAGAGTTATTTCCCCACAAAATGAAATTTGATACTCAGGGACTGAAATTACATTATTTGCTGTGTAACAGACTGGCTTGTATGTGTTTTCTTCCTAAGTTTTTCAGATATGTGAGTTCTGCCTGGTGCAGGGAGAAGCTTTGCAGTCATGTTCCTATTTGCTATTTACCCTGTACCCTTATTTGCTCTGGCTTAGCATATTTTCAAGTGTGCTGTTTCAGTTTTTGTTTCTTTTTTCAAAGTTATAAACCCAGAATTCAGTTGAAAGTGTCCCAGCTGATGTTTTGCTTTTGCTTAAGGAGTAAGCTGATGAAAATTGAAGGCAATGTATAGTTAATGAATAGAACCAATTGCTTTTAGTCTCCTTGGCCTTCCATGTTTAGGGCTTTACAAAAGAACCATTTTCTCATGCTATACTTGTAGATTAGAATAAAAACCAAATCTTATAAAATGCTGCTCTATTCATAATTAATTTTTACATGAACTGATATAAAGCTGCACTTGTTAAATAACCTGAAATGGAGTAAAACAAAACAAAGTCTCCATTTCTGCAGGTGCAATTAGGCTGCAGGTCTCAGTACCCATAGACTCCGGTTGCATCTGCTTACACAGAGATTCTCTCTGTGTTCAGTGGTTTGACTTTATTTTCAAACTGAATACAACTAGAATATATTCTGAAATTTGAAAGGGTTGTTTGAGCTGTATATGGTTAAGCCTGATTAAGCTGCCTTAATTTCAAATAGATTTTCTTTTAAGAAAGGAATTTAGATTTCAAATAATACCTGAGTTAACTGGTCTTAGTATAGCACACTTTTTTGTAAGTGGTCAGACTGGTGGCTGATAGGATTTGATCTGGGCTGTGGAAAGGCTCCATTGGGATGCAGCTGTTTTCTTGGTCAAGACTCACAATGGGCTGCTTAAGGGGGGCCTGTGCCTTGATGGGAGTATTCCTGTGCCCGCAGTAGCCTGATCTGTATAATCTAGCCTGAGTTGGTTCAGCA
>NW_009952263.1:798688-806491 GCF_000747805.2 Chaetura pelagica
TTCAGCAGCTTCCAAACAGTGCAGAGTGGTGCCAGACCACATGGATAGATATGGGGGCAAGTGTTCTAAAATTCAGCCCTCCGGGGTAACCCAGGTTTTGTTCCCTAGGATACATATCCTGGAGTGGTGGTTTGTTGTTTTGTTGCAGTCTAACAAGTGGGTATTTTATTTAATCATTAGCCCGAGATTAGGTGGCATTTAGGGCTCGTTTTAGAAGGCTGAAAATAGTCATTGTTACACTTGGTATCCTTAGAGTTTTTCCACTTGTTTATGTGACAAAAGTACTGTGTGATTTGATGTACTTAGTAACTTTGGTGGGGCTAGGGACATGAGTTAAAGTTGGTTGATGGGAGAATGTGGAATTTCAATCCTATTTGCCCATCATGACTGGTATTGTCAGTGGTTAAAATCTCTCCACAGGGGGATCATCAGGCTGATGTAAACGGGCGAAGAAGTACAATTCTTAACCAAAATGTTTTTCTTTGCAGAAAACATAGCATTGTTGGCAGAAACAGCTCTGAGATTTCTGGAGTTAGTACAGCTGAAAAATCTGAATATGGAAAATGAACCAAATGGTGAAGAAATGGATGAAACATCTCACCCTAGTGATAACTATGACACAGGTAATGTCACTTCTACTTACCTTGCTTGCTTGTAATAGCAAAGCACTGATCTTCCTCATTTCTTAAAGCTTAGGTTTCCTGTTAAATGGGAAGAAAGCTTTGCCTCGACCAGTATTGAAGTGTATGTGTTACAATTTCGTGCAGAAACTGACACCTCTGTTCTGAACATTGTGAAAGACAAAGAAGTATATAAATTAGTACACTTTTCTTCTCCAAAAGTTTTCAAGGTATTTGACTGTGCTGCTGGCTGCCTGGTTGCATAGCCAGCTTCACTCATGGTCCTGTAAACAAATCAGCTGTGAAAACATGGCTGTATTCCAAATACTGCTTCCATTGAAGTGCCAGGCAGCATTAGTGTTGAAAAACCTAACAAATTCGAGCATAGTGATAGTAATGTATTTTTCAGCTGTTTTTCTATTCCTAAGCCTGTCAATTCTTGTCTGTATGGATGCTATTTGGCAGTAATGCTGCTGTCTGTGCTATTGTAGCTGTAACACAGAGAATGACTTAAAATCCTAAGGGTGGTTTTTCTTTTGCCTGAGAAGGAGGGATGGCAATAAGTGACCTGTGTGTCATCTCCAGGGACTTTTAGTGATGCGACAATTTCCGGAAAAATGCTGGACAAGTCTTCTAAGCTGGGAACAGTTTGTGGTTAAAAACTGTTGTTTCTCTTTTGGGCTAAGCAGACCAATCTGCAACTACTCCTGATTGGTAAACATCCCACACATGCTCCATTTGGTAGGGAAAAAGGCATGTTTCAATTATCTCTTAAATAGTTGCAGGATGATACTTAAAAGAAAAAAAAACACAACCTACCAAAACCAAACCTAAAAAGTTACATTCAAGTTCCTTCACATAAGTCATGGGATGCCCAGAATTGGTGAGGACTGAGAGAAAGAAAGCCTCATTGTACAGGCTGTGTTTCTAAGAAGTGCTTTCCCCTACCCCTCAAAAGAGCTTGAAGATGAAAGTAGTAACACGAGGAAGAAAAAAGTTCTGTTCTTTTTGCCCTTTTAGAAACCAAGCATGAGAAATGTGAATCCAGAAGGCAATTTTTTCATGTGACTGACAGACAGATGATAGAAAGCAAATTAGCTGATCTTCTGACTGCAGGGAAATAGTAATCATCCCTGCAAAGCTAGGACAGCAGTAGCTGAAAATTCTGGCTTCTTGTTTGAGAACCTCCCTTGTACAGCTTCCAGTAAGAGCCAGTGCACTAACAATTCTGTGATTTACATTTAACATGATTTTTTTTCTTTTCAGTTGTATCACAGAGTAGAAGCCATAGGCATTGTCATCTTCACATTTTTTGTGGTTATGGTTAGGGTAGCTGTTGACATTTAATGAAACTGGAAAGCATCACTTTTTCAAGCATTGCTTATTCCTCTCTGTATCCTTAATTAAGTTGATTTATCTACCCAATTAAAAATACATTATTGATCTGTTGTCATTTCATAAATTTTGAAACTGATAGTCAAACATATCAAAGCAGCGTTGCCTCGAAGACTTTTTTGTGACATTGCTGCTGGCTCCTTCTGATGCTTCTTCACCTCTGCATGTCACATACACTTATAATGAGCCAGATCATCTTAGTTAAAGATATGACAAGTTTAGAATATATTGATCTGGAAAGAATGTTTCATATTTCTATACTCTTTAGCTTGGCCTCCACCTTGTTCTTAGTCTGAAGTCTTTGATAAGTCAGTCGTTGGAATTGTCGAGGTTCTGTTGTGTTGTCCATCTTACCAAGTTGGGTGCTCTTCAGCATGACCTATCGGTGTAACTCTTGAGCAGCAAGTAGTACACGTGCATGTATTGTTTCTCCAGCTCAAATGTTCACTCTGTCTCTTGCAGAGTTGCAAGCCTTGCATGAAATGGTGCAGCAGAAAGTTGTGACTTTGCTCAGTGATCCAGAGAACATTGTGAAACAAACGCTGATGGAAAATGGAATAACACGCCTCTGTGTGTTTTTTGGACGTCAAAAGGCCAATGATGTTCTTCTGTCTCATATGATCACTTTTTTAAATGATAAGAATGACTGGCACCTTCGAGGAGCTTTCTTTGACAGCATTGTTGGTAAGTGTTTGGTTTCAGCCAGACAGGGTAGAGAGATAATAATGTAAATAAATTAAATTTTGCATATCCTAGAAACTGTTAACAGTCACATAGAAATCTTTGTAAGAAAGGACTTCTAGAGTTTATAGGAAAAGACTTTGCTGAATTATCGAGTGTAAATGTTTCTGTAGAGGGAATGAAGATGAAGCCATGTAAATACAAGTATCTTTTTCTTTTAGTCAAAATATTTAATACAAATGAGACCACAGATTAGATTAACCAAAAAAATAAGCTTTAAAGGCTATTTCATTTTTAAATTTTTTGAGTCTTTGCTTAAGACACTAACTGAAAAAGCCTAAATTTATGACAAATAAATGTTAAGTTTTCTGCAAGCTGACTAGCAGATGCATCACTTAGTGGGTGTGCATATCCCATTAACTTCAGTAGTCCTGTTCATGCAATGAAAACTATGTGTCTGTATAGGCTAAAATTATAATTTCAAAACTTTTTTTAGGGCCATAAGACATCACTTAAAGAGTCCTGTCAGCTCAGAAAACCTCAAACTATTTAAAAAACTCTTACTAGTGACATGATAGCTTTTTGTGTCCATTGTTTCATGTATCTGATGTTCCATGTATTTTTGAAACTATTCCACATGACTGTTGCTGTCAGTCCCAGGATTTGTGGGTCAGGAAAACATTTCCCATAGTGGACTTCAGTACCTGGGGGTGGGGGAAATGGTCCTTGAAGTGCATAGCACGAAAAAGGAGCCTGATCAGACTTTCAGCAGGGCCACTATGGTAGGCACATGTTCCATTATGACTGGAAGCCACCAAATGCAGTGCTAGCAAACCCTGCCAAGATGTGATGCTGGTAACTTAGAATTTGCTCAGGAGGAGCAATGGGGTAGCCAAAGCATGGGTCACAGTGCCCTGGCGTCTTGCAAAAGGTGTGTAGAGAGATAGGTTTTTAACTCCCTTCTCTCCCAGTATCTGTTCAAAGCCCCCATAGAAGAATTCAGATTAATTTTTACTTAAAGCTTTTGCACATCTTTACAACTGAGCTCTCTGACTCATGTTTAAGTATGTGTAGACACTGCTGCCTGTGGCTGTGGGCAGATGTCTTTCTGTGACAGTGGCACTGAGGGGATTTATCTTATCTGAGCCATTTCTCTTTTCTTCTTCTCTTCCTTTTAACAACTGGTTGCAAAGCCCAGCGTTAACAGATAAACAAATATATTTATTATTACCTTATTAGAGTAGAACTGATAAAGTTATGTTTAATCTTGATTCTGATGGGAAAGTACTGATTTATCAATCCCAAATTAACTGCATTACAAGCAGAAGCATTTATGGTCTATGCTGTGTACCACATATAACAATAGTAAGGACAAGCCTGAGCTATTAAATGAAAAAGTACTGTTTTTTTTCTCTTGAGAACAACCAGAATACTTGCCCAGTTGTTTGTGGGAGGGAATGTTGATGTGATTTAAAGCTTGAGTAAAGATCTGAAATTCAACAATGTCAATCTCTCTGACCATTGCCAGAGATTAATTATGGTAGATGGGTTATCTACTCTAAACTACCAATTCCTGATGACAGTTTCATGTGGACACTGGCTGGTTTTCATGTGAGAAAGGAAGAAGACCAGGAAAGCAATATCTCTTCCTGGGATGCAGTAGATCTATTTTTGGCCAGCTGCTTCAAAAGAATTACTTCCATGTTGCTTTCAATCTTGGCTTCTTTGTAAGATTTTGAGCTATATTTAAAAACGAGAATTATTTTTGAAACTAAGGAAAAGGTGGCTTCATTACATCAAACAATTTGCAGCTGGTTAACTAAACAGCAAATTTTGCAACCATTTCAGGCTAGAAGAGTTTTAGAAGGTTGTTGTAATTATTCCTTTTTGACTATTAGTGATTCTTTCTTTCATGGATAAATATGTTCTAGGCTTTCCTTGCTGATAATTAGCCAGTATCCAGTTCAGTCTTTTCAGAAATCTCAATGATATTTAAATTACCATCAGTGCTAAGTTAAAAGACAAAAACCTAAGAGAATCTTTTACTGTTGCCCTTTTGTCCTTTCCATGTACAAATGCAGGCAGTGCATCCCCACCTCTTAGAAGCATTGCTGGTTTTCCCTTGCTGCTTCAGATTTGTGCTGGCCAGCTGTGTGCTGACCTTTTATGCCTTGAGATCTGGGATGACCTCTGCAGGCACAAGGATCTGCTTTTGTCAAAGAGTTTTCAGAATATTTCTCTAACTTCGAATGAAAAGCAGCTTCCTTTTTTTTCTAATGACTAATAATCTGTTTTGAGATGTCTTAGTGGGATAGCAGTTTTAAACTTTGGTGAGGAAAGGCAAGAAAGTACTACTTTGGATTTTTATGTGTTGCTTTTTGTTTCAGGTGTTGCTGCTTATGTTGGCTGGCAAAGTTCGTCAATACTGAAACCTCTGCTTCAGCAAGGTCTCAGTGATGCTGAAGAATTTGTCATTTATAAAGCCCTCAATGCCCTTACTTGTATGTGCCAGCTAGGGCTCTTGCAAAAGCCCCATATTTATGAGTTTGCTTGTGATATTGGTGAGTTGAAATACTGAATAATACCTTGTTTCCCTATTAAAGAGAAGAAATCTTAGTACTACATCAGGCTTCCATGGTTATTTAGCTGTCCAATATGCAAACCCATAGTACTGTTTTAAAATCCATGTAAAATTGTGTTAATGAACTATTGCTAGTTGAACCATGTTAGGGCTTTGAACTCTAAAATAATAATTTTAGTGGAACAAATTGGAAGCATCTTCTCTGTTTTAATATAAGACAGCAGCAAATGGCACTTAGCCTTGAGTGCAAAAACCTCTTTTCAGATCTTTCATTGTTTTTCCTGCCAAGTTCTTTCCTCCTATAAGGAAAAACTCCTGGTTACTTTTGGAAGTTGATCAGGCAGAAAACTTTGAGGAAGGGGAGTTCTCAGTCCTTCAGACAATACATGATCCTTTCTCATCCTCTTTCTAACACCATAAAATCCCATTTAACTCAACAGAACCTTGAATATAGAGTTGGTCTCTCCTTCTTTATCAGGCTTATCAGTTTAATTTAGATGTGCCCAAGATTTACCAGCTATTTACAGAAAAGAAGAGACCAGCTGATCTTTTGGGATTTAGTCTCCTGCTTACTAGTGTTTCGGCTTTTCAAATGCACTTAGAATTTGGGGTAGAAGATCTGTGATTATATCTTATACAGTTCCTTGATTACAGCTTCTTAAAACCCAGGTAATTGAGATGCACTTCTGAGCCTGACAAGAACATACTGATAATTTACATTATAATTAGTGACTATTCAAGGAAGAAAGGGGGGAAAAAAGGAATACATTATTTGCTTAAAAAGAAAAAAAAAATTAAAATCACTGATATTAGGATTCTCCATAACTGTGCAGAATAAGGTTGTAATTTATTTTTTTATTAGTCTCCTTTGCAAACTTTGAGAGATAGAGAGTGAATTGAATAAATAGAAAAATAATGCTGTTTGCCAATAGCAAGGATACTGAACACTACAGGTCCAGTGAAGTCCATGAAGTAATTTTTTTGCTGTAGGTACCTTAAACCTTGGCCCTCTGCAGTAGAGAAGACAGTCTGGGGATAATTCTAGAGGGAGGAAATTATACCACAGGCTGCCATATGCGGGATAGTCCTGTCTCTTTAATATGAATTACACATTTTTTTAACAGCCTAATTTTCTTTCAGCACCTTTCCTGTGCCATCCTAATCTTTGGATACGTTACGGTGCAGTTGGATTTATCACAGTGGTAGCACAGTATTTAAATATTGCTGATGTCTACTGCAAGCTAATGCCATACCTCCATCCTTTTATCACACAACCAATAATACAGGTAATCTTTCAAATATTAATGTGAATATATCTAGACTAGTCATAATTCTTAAGTCTGTCTTGGCCACAGTCCTGGCTCTAAGAATATGAAGTTATTATTTTTTTTCAGTTAAGGTTAGAAGTGATTCAGTTTTTTTGATCTCTGCTGGCAGACACTGACAAAATGGCCATTGCCTTTCATGCTTGAAAGACTGTTGTCTCATATTTGCTGCAAATTGCAAAATGTTTTACAAAGACTAAAATCAAAAGGTATATCTTTGGCAGAAGCCCTGCCTTGTTTACAAGGCAGCTGGTAACCTCACTAAAATAATATCTTTTCCTTGTTCACATCTCCCTAGACAACTTGTGCTGTGCTTTAGCCATTGATTGATACATTTGTCTTACACAATTCCTGTATATAATATATATTCTTATGCAATTTAGTATATAAATCTTTTCTTTGCTATGTAGCACTAAATAGAGTGAGCAAGTTGGAGGTAACATTGAGTTGGATTGTAATGAAGTACTCACTTCAGACTCATTTTGAAGCTGTTTTTTTCATGTAGACAGCAGCACAATGTATGAATGGGGTCTTCCCACCATCTTCTATCAATTATTTTGAGTATTTCAACTTTTATAGAAGAATTTCTCATAATTTTGGGACAAATTAGGTTTGACCATTTAACTGTGAGACTATAATTGGCGGCTTATTTCATGGTCATGGTTTGTTCCTCTCCCCACACCATCTTAAGGCCTACTCTTGAAACAGCAAAACCCAAGTACTAAAATGAAAGTATTAACTCCAGTGAATGCTGGGGTGGCAAGTAATCTGGATTGCATGCAAGACTTCATGTGTTCAGGCACATTCCCTGGACTCAAACAGATGTTGAGTTGCCACCTGGGAGAGCAGAAATTTGTTTGGATTTTTCTGTTTGAATGAATAGTCTTTATAAGGACTGCATCAGTTAATTATTCTAAATTACACCATAACTCATCTGCTTCTTATGACTATTTAGTAATGTCCCAATATGCTTTTGAATAGTACTGAAGTACATGCTTGTGCATCCTTATTCCCTTTTATCCATAGGAGGAAACCTGGTAATCGGACTGAGATGGGGGAGGAGCTCTTCTAGTTGCTATTTTTACAGGGGAAATGTAGGACAAAGGCAAAGTTTGAAATATTATAATACTAGTAGTAGAATTTTCAATCCCATCTAGCCTTGCCAAGTTAATGTTCTGAGACTGCTGGGAGAGCAGGGAAA
>NW_009952263.1:806539-819393 GCF_000747805.2 Chaetura pelagica
GGGAAAGAGAATGAAGAAAAATCTGGTATGTCTAACCTAAGGAAAGATCTGATTTTCACAGAGGGGAAAAAAGAGTTGAATCTAGATTATTGGCACAATCAGGTGCAGTAGTTTTTAAGCCCTCTGTGATTTTTTTTTTGTTTGTTTTGTTTTGTACATTTGAAAGCAAACAGGACTGAACTGGAAGCTGTTTTTTAGAAGATGCCATCAGAGAAAAATACTGATTTTTATATTGTTATTTGCAGTTGTCCAGTTACTGTCTTTCAGGTTATGGGAAAAAAAATGCAAACATTGTAGGTGTGAGATGACAGCATTTACTGCTAGGTTTCCCCCTGTTTATATGGATTTCATCCTCCTTCTCCACACTGACCCATCTCTCTGTTTGAATTGCAGATAGATAAAGAAATAGTCTTGCTAAGTGTACTTAAAGAGCCTGTCAGCCGTTCCATATTTGATTATGTCTTAAGATCAAAGGATATCACAAGCCTCTTCCGACACCTCCATATGCGTCACAAGAAGAGGAATGGTGCTCTGCCTGACTGCCCACCCCCAGAGGACCCTGCCATTGCACAGCTGTTGAAGAAACTGCTTTCACAAGTAATTGGTTTAAATGTGTTCTTTGAAAGTCAGTCTTGGGGTTCCTGGGCTCTTTTGTATCTCCACACACCCTAACCTTGCAGTTGCTGCTCTGAGGGACTCCCAGTCTGAGTGTCTGACCCTGCAAACAATTGATTCCATTGATTTCAATGTTTGTAGAGTCTTAAAAGATCTGCCAGAAGTAGGGCAACCTTATATTTGGATTTCCCAAATAGAGTCTTGTATAAAGTCTTCAGTTGTGCATCACAAGATTTCTGACACATCTGTGATGGTATCAGTGCTAGAGGATATATGCTGTGTAATGTGTTGGAGAGAAGAGTGTATTTGTTGAAGAGATAGACTTGGAACTAGCAGTGCAAAAACCAAAGGCAGCTTGAAAGTTTACATGTGAAGAGGGAGATACTAAGAATCACCCACACAAAGTAGTGAGACATGGGAAGAGGAAATACTGCAGCTGAGTGTGTGTGTTTTTATTTTCCCTGTGTCTTGTGGGCTTTAAGCATGGGTGGCACCTAAGCAGATTGCATCAGGCGGTGATCCAATATTAAATGCTGTTCTGCCCCTTCATGATTCCTAGCTCTGTTCCTGAAGAGGAAGGACATGCTTATACTGCAGCAGCTTACCCAAAGTCTTGTGTGAGTGGCAGACCTGAATACTGGGCATGTGCTCTCTCCTTCAGCTTTGGAGCCAATCATTAGTTTTATTGCTTCTCACATCTTCATGCCGTGATGCATGTTCCCGTTGAAAAGTAAATAATATTATCTTTTCTTTTATTCTGTAGGGGATGACTGAGGAGGAGGAAGACAAACTCTTAGCACTGAAAGACTTTATGTTAAAATCAAATAAAGCAAAAGCCAATATAGTGGATCAGAGCCACTTGCATGACAGCAGTCAGAAAGGGGTGATTGACTTGTCAGCTCTGGGAATAACTGGAAGACAAGTGGATCTTGTTAAAACAAAGCAGGAACCTGATGACAAACGTGGTTGGTATATGCAGTGGTCTGTATACATGAATAAAATAGAGCCTTTCTTACATGGTCAGAGAATCAAGTGTTTAATTTACTCAGCAAGTGTTCTCAGTAATTCAGCCTACATAACTATCATCATCCTCCTCAGAGTTTGCAATGAGAAAATCCAGCATGGCTTCTCCATAGCTTGCTGCTATATTTAAAGTGTGAGGTGCTGGAATGCTCTCTGGATCAGTGAACATTGGGGATATTTTGTCTCTGAGAGTATTTAATTAGTTTGACTAAATTTGCAGTAATAACATGCACCTGTTGTTTAGCTGGTTGTGACAGACAGGACTCCAATGACCCTTGGTAACAGTGTAAATGATGAAGGCTACATTTTTGCTACCTCTGTTTCCTCTCAAGAAGCCATAGTTCTTAAACTGAAAATCCAGAATATTTTACTGAGGCAGCCTGGAGGAAACTGTGGCCTGGGTGTGATGCTGGAACAGGCTGGCACTCAGGAGTGTCAACTGTTGCTCACTGACCAAGTACATTCCTTTTTAACTTAGAGTTTTTCAGCTGTTCATAAACCCCCATTTTACTTCATTGCCTGCCTCTCTTTTAGCTTGAAAAACCTCTTATATTTTGTTGTTCAGCTCTGAAATCTACTTGCTGCTATCTTTTCCAGTTCAGTGTATCTCCGTTCAAATTTTATTAGTCCCATGTTTTCATCTAGCTTTCTATATTTTAAAGTTCTAAGTGACTCCAGATGAATGCTGAAAATAAATAAATTTCCTATTCACAGATAACATTCTTGAATCTACAGGTGATATTGCAATCGTGATGGAAAACTGATTGTATTTGACACTGACAATGATTTGCATACTTTACTCTTACAAATTTATCCCTTTCTTATGCCAGTAATGAAGTAACTCTCATAAGAAAAAATTATCATGTGAAGTCTAAACCTGCAGACTTTCAGACACAAAATTTCCCTCTACTGGAATGATTTTTTGCACGAGTCAGCTGTAGGATTATGAAGGTGTAAATAGAGCACTTGCCATGTGTTCTGTTTGCCTCATAAAGCCTTCTCAGCCAGCTTAACCTAGCAGTACATTTTTCTCTGTTAACTATACAAAATAATAAATTGGTATGTAAACATTAGACTTACATGTAGTCTGAAAGTAATGACCATCCTGAATTAATGTGTTTATGATCATAGGTTGTTTTTTCTCCCTCCCAATTGCTTATAGCTAGAAAACATGTAAAGCAAGATTCAAATGTCAATGAGGAATGGAAAAGCATGTTTGGGTCTCTGGAACCAACTAACATCTCCCAGCCAATATCCAAAGGGCATGGGCAAACTACTGATCCTGAAGCCATCCAGGCTGGGAAACCACTTCGTTCAGAGTCCTCAGCTGGCATTTGTGCCACTTTGTCATCCTCCCCACAGGTATTGCCAAAAAATACGATCTTTGCATCTTAAGCTGGAATGATTCCATTGATATAAAGCCAAGTGGGAGTATAGGGATGTGGCCTTCTTGTTTTGTTTGGAGGTTGTTTTACACTCCTGCTATTCCCTGGCAACTCCTCCAGCAGTGTAGCTGACTTTAAAGTTCTTATCTTAAAAATAGAGATTGAGAGAGGAAGGAAGTAAGTTTAGTCACTTGAACAGAAGAGCTTCACTAACAAATAGATACTCTGCATGAAGATGTGGGGCTTTGTAGATTAGCCAATCACTAGATAGGGTCTGGCAGGGAAGACCTTTTCTAAAATTGCATGCCTTGATGTGTGTTGTGAGGAAGAGATGTCAATCTTTTAACTTGGGACTGCTGTATTGTATCAGAGCTACATTTTGACATCTGTAATACTTAAAACTGGCCAGAGAAGGGTGGGCGGGGAGCCCTGCAGGCTGTTGAGGCATCTCTTGACACTGCATACTTCTTTCTTTTCTGTTTCTGGTTGGTGATTAGCTTCTGCTAGCTTTAGCAGTGTGCACTCTGAACTAAGAGGGAAACAGTTCACACTTTTGTTTTTAAAGCCTAATATAAGCAAATAATCATTCTAGAGCTAACCTGTAATTCTGTCAGTCTTGAGAGCAGGAACTGCTCCTGTAATGATCCCGTTAAGAGGCAATCTGTGCCACATTACACTTTCTACAAACAGGATACAGAACAGACTAGGCAAACTGCCGGGGGGTTGGATCTAGATGATCTTTAAGGTCCCTGGCAACCCAAACCATTCTAGGAGTCTGTGAACAGGGAAGAGTTAAGTGAATGGTTATGCTTTCCTATAAATAATAATTTTTGCTATTTTTAATTGTTTCCATGGAAGGGTGTAATTTTTTTAAAAATGCTAATTCAATGCTAATTAATTAAATAAAAAACATTTTCCAACCTTTCTTCAGTGTTACCAGTAATCTTAAGAGTGGGATTTATCTGTATGTAGAGTGGAAGATGTGTATTTTCAAGTGCTTATCTCTTCCAGGCATCTGATGGCACAGTAGTTCAGCCCAGGAAGCCCACCCTGCAGGCACTGAGCAGCACAGCATCTCCATCTGGGCACCAGTTACGTGTCACCACCTGCAAAACAGAACTACAGCAGCTGATCCAGCAGAAGAGAGAACAGTGCAACGCAGAGAGGCTTGCCAAACAGATGATGGAGAATGCTGAGTGGGAGAGCAAGCCCCCACCTCCAGGTAAGTCACAGGCTACTGAGGTTGTTCTAAAAAAAAGAAAGGATAGGGGCAAATAATCATCATTTCAAGGAAAAAAAATGCAAAAGATGAGGAAAAGAAGGAATTGTTAGTTCAGGAGGTGCATCTACTTCTGACAAAATACATGCATGACCTGTGACAGAGGGTCTGGACCCAGGATCTTTATCTTTGTAGTAGTAGCCCCAAAACACTGGTCTGAAACCTAGGCTGTGTGTTCCAGTGAGTTTTCTGAAGTGGGTTGTTTGTTACTGGGTAGACGGCCAAGAACTTGCCATCCTGTAACAGCCTGTAGCTTGGTTTGGGCAAGGGGAGAAACACTCTTGAAGGTGAGAAATCTTGAGTGTCTTGCTAGGGGTGGCTCCAGATTCTCAGCCACCCTGTGAGTGTTCTCATCTCTTGGCCAGTTTTTCTTACCTAGTGGCACGTGTGCTGGGGTGGATTGTTGGAGCTGTCTTTGTTTACCAATTTGCTTTCAGAGGTGAAGGAGATGCATTTTTACCTCTTGTTCCCTTTTCTTTACTGGAAAGGAGCAACACCAGGTTTTGCCAGTGAGGGCACCTGCAGTCACTCTGGGAGAAAACATACTGTTTTAAATCACCATCATCTTCCTGTGGTTCAAATTTAAATTTTGAAGCTCCAGACTGAGATTGGGATTTAACTAGATTAGTTTTCAGTGTTTCATTCTGATGTTCTCCACTCCATGCGCTGGTATCCCATATGGAGATTCCTGACTGCCCTCTACTAATGGCATGTGCTTAAATTCCAGATGTTGGGAGCAGAATGCATTCCAGCTACATTTGCAGTAATCAGCACAGTGATGCTGAAGTATTTTGGTAAATCTAGGATAAATGCACACCTGGGCATATACCTTGTCAATTTAAGAGGAGTAGTAGAAAATAAACATAGCTAATCTTGATGCAGCTTGGTTAAGTCATGTTTGTCTTCTGAAGAATTTTACAACCTATGAAATAATAGGTCCTAATACAAGCAGCTGACCTGCTCTGCCACACAAGTGAATGAGTGCCGGAAAAATGTTCATATTTTAAATTGGCATCTTATTTGCTGTGGTCTGTCCTTCTTTGTCTGCTGTTAATTCTTCACTATAGTAGACATGTTAGACGTGCAGCCAGATACTACTATGGTGCTTATTTCAGAGTAGGAAACATCTCACACAAAGGTTGGTAATTCCTTGGCAGGAGTTATTGCATGGCAGCTCAACTCAATTTATTTTTGAAGTTCTGGAATAAGTTTTCTATGGGATTTAGAAAAGCTGTTACTTCATTTCATTAGGTATATAAAGCTGTCAAAGCAGCATGTAGTTCAACACTGAGCCTGTCACTCTGGGCACTCCACAGACAATCCAGGAGCTTGAATCTGTTCAAATACGTTACTCACTGTGTGCATTTGGGGCATTTATGTGCTTGCCATTTGCAGCACAGTACTCTGCACAGGCTGACAGCAGGAGAATTGTGCCAGTAGTATCTCCACAGGGTCTACAAAGAAGGGTACTTTGTAATTTCATTGAATGCACATGGAACCCATCAAAAAGAAAACTCTTACCCAGATCTACCAATGGGGTTTAGTTTACAACTGAGCAAATAGGCTTTTTCCTTTAATATTTAAAATAAGTTAGACTCCTGTGCTTTGCAGCTGTAATTGTTATACCCCAGTATAGCTGTTACTGGATAGCATCAGGGGGATTTTCCTGTCAAGTTATGAAAAACCCCATGGTTTTGTTCTTCCCTGCAGGATGGCGTCCCAAAGGATTGCTGGTAGCTCACCTCCATGAGCACAAGTCAGCAGTGAACCGCATTCGGGTCTCTGATGAACACTCCATTTTTGCCACTTGCTCAAATGATGGCACAGTGAAAATCTGGAACAGCCAAAAAATGGAGGGAAAAACAACTACAACCAGGTAGATTTAAAACTCTTGGGACTTTGGGGCTGCTGTTCTAGAATGCAAAATAAATTACAGCTGGGAGCAAAATATGAATCACTTGTGGGCGTGTGGGAGATTTCAATAATGAAAAATACTGGCGTTCCTCTTTGCATGCAACTATAAAATATTAGATTGCTGTTTAAAGCCACCTGAGGTTTCTGGAACAAATGAGCTTTATGCTTAACTGCCTCACCCACTGATCCTTGATGGATGGAAGCTGGATTGCTGGTTGAAACATGGGTGGTGTGGGGCTGACACTGAGGCAGAGATCTGTGGGAGAAGAGCATGTCTCTCTCCAAATACTTTGAAAAAGATGTAATGAACTGCAGTGTCAGTTAAGTAATAGAAACTACATTATGCACCCTTGATACAGATCTCGGGTAGACTTTTATTTTACTGGTAGACAAATGTGGGCATCTGCACTTGGAAACTATAATAATCTAGAGGCTCAAAGATAAGGTGAGCTTGCAGAGACAACTCAGGCTATATTCTTTCTGGTTTTGGGTCACTTAGAAAATGTAACTTTGAGCACTCTCTCAAGAGTCATTTGTTTTAAGTAAGGTGTTTGAGAGAAGTAATTCTTATTTTAATGTTCCACAGAAAAATTCATTATTTTTTTTTTTCTCCCCTCCATTGTACTGTTTTAGATCAATTTTGACCTACTCTCGGATTGGAGGACATGTAAAGACTCTTACTTTCTGCCAAGGCTCCCATTACTTGGCTGTAGCTTCAGATAATGGTGCCATCCAGCTTCTTGGTATTGAAGCTTCAAAGCTCCCTAAATCTCCTAAAATCCATCCAATACAAAGCAGGTATGTACTTAGAGCAGTTCAATCTCACTACAGAGCTTAAGCTGTTAGTATATCCGTCAATTTGAACCTCTGGTTTGCTTCAAGCTTCCTGCTGGCTGAGCCCAGGATGTACTGGAAGGCTATAATCCAGGATCTTATCCTGCTTCGTAATGAAGGGTTGAAAGTCATCCATGCAGGGTTGAGGATTGATAGCTGTGGGTAGTGGTGCCTCATGTGTCATTATGAGCTTGAAACAGTGAGTCAGTACTAAAATCAGAAAGTTGCTTCTCAGAGATGCCTTGAGAACTGACATGAAGATGAAAATGGTGCTCAGCATTAGTTATAGGAAGGAGTCTTAAACTTGGAGGGTGTCATACCTGTTTCTAAATCAGCTTATTCTTTTAACCCAGGTCCTTAGATCTGAAGGATGATGGCTGCGTGGTGGACATGCATCACTTCAACTCAGGAGCCCAGTCAGTACTGGCTTACAGCACAGTTAATGGGTCCCTGGTTGGATGGGATTTACGATCTAGCAGCAACGCTTGGACACTGAAACATGATTTGAAGTTAGGCCTCATAACTTCGTTTGCTGTGGACATACACCAGTGCTGGCTGTGTATCGGTAAGCCTGTATTTCTTGTTAGCTTCTCTCTCTCCTCTCCCCCCTCCCCTTCTGTTTTTCTTTTACAATAACTGTAGCTCGAGCTTTTGCTTTATCTGCTTGGAGTAGAATATCCTCTTCTCAAGCCAGGGAGAGAAATACCTCCTGATCTATTGGTGGGAAGTACTCTGCCCTGTAAGTGCTTGAAGCTGAAGTCCATCTCCCAAGGGACAGAGCATAAGGACCTGGGCAAAACCCCATATATTTATCTCTAACTCTGGGGAGCTTTTTCTCCCCAGGAACAAGCAATGGCACCATGGCCTGCTGGGATATGAGGTTTCAGTTACCAATCTCCAGCCATTCTCATCCTTCCAAGGCTCGAATCAGACGCCTTCTCATGCATCCTGTCTATCAGTCCTGGGTAATTGCAGGTAAAAGATGCCTTGAACTTATCTCACAGTTGCCAGAAGTTGTGATTAAAGGAGTTTCTGTTTTAGCTTCTGCTTCAAGTCCTGGGGGTAATTGGTGGTGTTTTTTTTCTTGCTTGTAGTTTTTAGTTTTTCTTGTGCTTTGCTTGGGGTGAGGCAAAAGGGAAGGTTCATACTTGTGTTCTGCCGCTGTGCTCTTTCCTGGCTTTTGAAATTAAAAAGGGGGGAACAGGAAGGGGGAAGTAGTGTTAAGCCATTATGAAAACAACAGCCTTTATAATGATCATCATTACAGCTCTCATGAGGGTCCCTCCCTGTGTGTTGTCTACCACATTGCTTTTTAAGGACAACATTTTATAAACTCATTGCATGCATTGAAGTTGATGGGGAATTCTGCCAGTGCCTTCAGTTCCTCTGTGGAGCAGAGACTGAAAGGCTGTCCACTTCAAATTCCCACTTGAACCTAACCTGTTTGTGTCATGGGTTCAAGCTTCCCAAGATTCTTCATCTGATATGCTCACAGCTGCTTTATCCTCACTGCATGTAGTAGTGTCATGTACTTGTAAATGTTTGTGTCAGGAACACATTCTGAAATGGACAAGTAGCTTAAACTAATCCTACAATAACAAAACCGATAAAGTTGCTGTGAAATGAGAGGAACTTGAGTTGTATTTTACTTGCTGTTTAATGACCACCCTAGGAGAGAAAATACATTTCTTGAAAAAACATGCAAATAAATCAAGTATCTCTGTGCTTTCTAGTTTGTGTCCTCCCTATTAAAGAATAAATGAGTGACTAAATTAATCACTTTGGAATATTATTAAAAAGTCCTTGCCTGCTGGGTTGCTGTCAGGCATATAAAAAGCTCTAGGATGGGATTCTTTGCCTGTCCACACCAAACATAGGTGTGGGACTTCATTGTACCTACTGAACTATAACTTGGGATTGTTGTCTTACCTGCCTGGGACTGATCTCCAAAAGCCCTGATGACCATGCTGAACAGACCATCCATCCTTCTCAAAGTGGGGTGAGAAGTTAACTAGGGAGGAAAGTGAGCTTTTAATACCTTTTTTAAAAGGTTAGTGATTAAAGCAGGTTTCAATTACACGCTTTCAATTGAGGCAGTTTAAACTACAGTGAGGCTGCTTCCAAGCAGCAGACTGAGCAAAACACACGCGGGGCTTCACTGCTAAAGCAGGAGTAACACAAACGCTGCAGAGAGCAAGCAGAGACTGTCTCTATGCCGTACCCTCTTATGTCATGTCAGTAGAAGGGTAGTGAGAACCAGATGACCTGTTCTATATTTTTTGCATTGGCAATATCTTTCCTGTAGCTGTTCAAGGCAATAACGAAGTCTCCATGTGGGATATGGAAACCGGGGATCGCCGCTTCACTTTGTGGGCCAGCAGCGCGCCGCCCCTTTCAGAACTGCAGGTTGGTCTGGTCTCTTTCTTTCCCACTTCCTGTTGTGTAGCTGGAGCTAGAACAACCTCAGATTCCATGCTGTCCATCAGGACAGTTACCTATCTCCACAGCTGTGCCAGTTTGGCACCAGGAGCTTGCCTGGAGGTTTATTTAATTTGGCACCGTAATTGTTTTGCTGTCAAAATTAATACCCCTTTGTATAACATTGGTGGAACCTGAATATTCATTAATATCTTCCACTACCTGTGGAATTTATTTGTAGCACTCACTTGCTATATCCAGTCTTGTTCTTAGAAAACCAGTGAGCTGGTCAAGCCTGTAAACATTAGGGCAAAGCCAAAATTCATGGTGTGGCACCTTGTACGTACTTGCGGTTTCTGGGATTGTGGATAATTCTCTACTCTACCTTTGCACATTAATTCTGTAATATAATGCCACTGTTACACTTAACTGCTAGTTTAAAGTATAAAGTTGCTCTCTTCATGGAGTTAGTTGGGGAAGGAGCAATCTGAGATGTCATTCTTAAAACACAAATACATCCACAAAAATAACCACAGCTGCTTCTGTAAATTTTGTAAATGCAGGCCTGGAATCTATCTAAACTTAATTTTGTACATGTTACAAAGACTGCAGGTTGAGTTCATTTTGGTCATGCACTTTGCACACAGGGAACTCTGTGATTCAAGCTAGTTCGCTGTTGTGTATCTCTCTTAATGCCTTCATAGCATAAATTATAGAGCATCCCTGTGCTTTTCAGCCTGCCTGAATCTTTTAGAAATAATCTCTCTCGTTTGCCATCACTGAGAATGTAATTTCCAAAATTATGGAGAGTTAAATCTGTGGCATTGCTCTCTGACATGTAAGGAAGTAATGTACCTTCACACATTAGAATTTGGCCTGTTAAAGTAACTTAGCATTTGTCAGAAAGATTGGGAATTTGGGTGGACTGTGGTCAAGAATGCATTCCCTTTCTGAAGCATGGCAACAGCTAATGGTGATAATTTATATCTCCCTTTTCCCTACTAGCCTTCTCCTCACAGCATCCATGGAATATACTGCAGTCCAGCATCTGGTAATCCCATATTACTGACAGCAGGCTCAGACATGAAAATAAGGTGATAAAGCTAAAACCTTTTTTGTTTGACAGCCTCCCCTAAACCCCTGCTGGTTTACTAAATAGTGCCAAGCGCTGCCTAACTCAGCTCCAAGAAACAATAATGCTGAAGATGTGTTCATTAGGAAGCATCAGTGAGCTGAGAGAATTTTATTCAGCAAAAGTAGTGCAAAACTCAGTGCTACTCTAAAATATGATGCCTACCCTTCTGTAAAGTTCTTGACAGGCTGTGTAATAAGAAACAAAACAGTAACTCATGTAAGCCTGATTTTTTTTTTTTTTTTTTTTTTTTTTTTTTTTTTTTTTTTAATCAATTAGAATGTTGATTTCTCTGCATGCCTCTCTTCTGCTTAATTTTAGAAAGCATACAGCATTTGTACCCACTCACTCTCATAATAAGAGCAAAACAGCTTTTAAACAGCTGATAAAACTGAACATTTCAGCTTGATTTTGTCTCTTTGTGTTTAGGTTTTGGGATCTCGCCTACCCTGAGAGATCGTATGTTGTAGCTGGAAGTTCTAATTGCCCATCTGTTTCCTACTACAGGAAGATAATTGAGGGCACGGAGGTGGTTCAGGTACTTTGCTTTGTTTGACAGACACCCGTTCTGCTTGCCTTTTGGCTGGCACTATGGGTTATATTAATTACATGATGACATTAATTATAATTTGATAGTGTCAGCATTGCATTTTCAGGCAGTTAGGAAGAAGATATTTTAAAAGAAAAAAAACAGTTGCTTTTGGCAGAATTAAAATTACCAAATACTACTTACATGTAACAGTCAGAGTCACATGTTTCTTTTGGTATATTGAAATCTAGTGTTGTAACACCTTTGACTTTGAACAGTCTTTGGAATGTCTTTTGTGTTGGCTCTTAGCAAGGGAACAGGAGACGTACTGGCAGCAAAACAATGTAGTAGCAGAGCTCTGCAGTTTTTGTTGCATCCTTCAGAGGGATTTTTGAAACTGGCAGTGTTGATAGTTGTTGAACAGCACAGTGTTTTGTTTCAGTTCAATTGAATGAAAGGTGCTGCAAAGGTGACTGGAAAAATAAAGGTCAGTGAGGGTCTGCCTATGCACTCTGGTATTGCAGTGTTTCATCTGAAGTTCTTAAACAATTACATTCATGCTATTGGATCTGTTTTTATAAAACCCTTGCTTTTTTTCCCCCTACAGGAATATAAAATCTTAGTAGCTAGTGTCATTGAAATAAATAGGAGGAAAAAAACATTCTTTGCCTAATCTGAGAGCTGTAATGTCAGTGCAGATGAAGATTTAGGTTGCATGTGATGAAAAGAAATGAACCAAGGAGGTTTTGTGTTTGGGGTGGGGTTTTTTGAGGTGTTTGGGTTTTTTTCTTTTTACACTGACAACCTAATATGTGTGACAGTTCTCAGCTGCAAATGCTCGTGTTTCTGTAAATAATACTTCTCACTTTGTCTTCCTATAGGAAATTCAGAACAAGCAAAAACTGGGGCCCACTGATGAGACCCCTCGGAAGGGTCCAGAGTCTCTCCCAGTTGGACATCATGATATTATCACAGATATTGCAACTTTCCAGACCACCCAAGGGTTTATAGTAACTGCATCAAGGGATGGAATTGTTAAAGTGTGGAAATAGAAATTGTACTAATATATAGTATGTAAATATTTGTAATAAAGAAATAGCATTATAATGAAGTTTTCAAGGACTGTTTCCAGATCATGGAATAGAATGGACTTTCAAGACTATAAAGGTGGTGATAAAATTGGTTATCTGTATCCTACCAGCATTTTCTTCAAATTCCAAACAGTTTATGAAGAAATTGTTTAGCCTGGTTTTGATTATATTCTTCAAGGATCTTTCAGAAGCTGATTTAAAGACCTCCCATGTTACACATTCTAAATGTGCAGAAAGTGAAGAGCTGATACAAGTACTTCAGTATCTGGCTGTGCTCTTATGTTGAGTCTGAGAAATAAAATAAGAATCAGTGCACTCATGTCCCTGTACATTCTAATAACTATAATAAAGTCCACTTGAGCTTTCCTGTTTGGGTTTCTTTATATCTGTTGTTCCTGTGCAATGATTCTGTAATCTTGGCTGCCAGAGCTATGGGGCTGTTAATTGTGGTTTGAGATCAGCTTAACCTTGTGTCAGATCCCACCTGTACGTTGTGCCTTGCATCCAGCTTGCTTTACATTTGAGTCTAATGCTGAGCTGTACTGTCCCAGGAACCTAAAGCAGCACCACCACGATGGTGTTCTCTGTCATGCAGTATGGATATCAGAAATAGCCAAAACACAACCTTTCAGCA
>NW_009952263.1:819656-846467 GCF_000747805.2 Chaetura pelagica
CAGCAGGAAGCATTTTTTCACTATGCAGTTCATGTGAGAGGCAGTTCTGGAGGGCAGACAGAGGCAGTCAGCTTTCTCACCACTCTTCCACTGTCTGATCCACATCTCCAGCTTTCCAAATCCTTTCTGGGATTACCCCACAGCTTTAGACTATGGGGTAAATTATTCCTTACCTGCATGTCCATGTTCTGCATTACAGGGACAGAAGGTTATTTGTCCCTAAAACAGGTGATTCACCTCAGCTCCATGGATGGACTCAGATGGTCATGAGCAGTAAACAGCACTAAGCTGGCATACATTTTTTTTTAAGTGCAGCTGGAAAAAACTAGAAGCCTATGACTCCTACTGAGTGTCTGCTGAAGCAGGGAATGCTCCTCAGTTGTGAATTGGGTTCTCTGAAATGACAATGCATGAAATAATGTGACTTGTTTAGAATGAGTCTCAGAATTCACTGGAAAACAAAACCTGACTGAGGATGATTGCTTTTAGAGACTCCACCTGCTTTTCATTAGAAACTGCATTAATCAGATTAATTTTAGTGTAGCAGGTAGTTGTTGCTCCAAGTTTAACATGTTCAAAAGAGGAAGTGAGCTCAAGGCCAGCATGACATTCCTTCACAGACCTTCTTATGATTTCTGCTCTCTGTTAGGCTAAACAAAGCTTTCCTTGGGTTGCACAGAGGAGGTGACGCTGTGTATGAGATTAAATATTCTGCCTTTTTATGTTGTATGAACTCAGGAATAAGGGACGTTTTCTCAGTCAACTTGTATCGCAGGGTAGCAAGGAAAAGGGTGACAAGTCAAGCTTGTGCTGTTGTAGCCATTTGGTGTGAAGTTCTAAACAGGTTGTTATACACCTGAAAGGAATCACCTCTTCAGCTGCATTGGTTGGTTAGTTGTTTTGCCCATTGAACAACTGGTTTGATTAAAGAAATACAACACTTTTGTTTTTTTCAGGTATTGTAACCCATTGTAAACCACATGAAGCTTAATTTTAAGGACTGGTTTGTATGGTGGCTATAGTATAAACACTATTTGCATTATAATTGTATTTCTACAATGTTAAAATTTCTCCTCATTGTGAAAAGGTTATGAACTGGAGCAAGCTATGAAGCCTTAAAACCAGTAAACTGAGTGTGGCTTTTGCCCATACACAGACTTTTGTGGAGTAAAAACACAATTATGTCCATTCTTAGAAGAAATCATGTTGGACTTCAATGGGACCACTTGTAGGAAAATGAGCTTTGGCCCAGCCTTGAGAAATGCCAGTATTGTCAGGCAGCACAAAGTTACAGTTTCAGAAGTTCTTCTTTCTGAGATGCTATAATGTGCCTTCTACAGACTTTCAATTCTTTTTTGCAAGTTGCAGCATGCTGGGCCACACTTCAGGAAGAGAGATCTTTCTCTGCCTAGGTTTACTTGTAGTCCTGAACTTTTAAGATCAGAGCTGGTTTATTTGAGCCTAGGAACACCTTCACACCAGGGTAAGGAAAAGACAACTACAGTGCATTGCTGTGTCATAGACAGATGCAAAGGGAGAAGACTGCAGCACTTTATTTCTGAGAGCTCAGGCAAGGACAATTTTCTGGAGACACAATAGCTTCCTGAACCTTATTCACTGCACAGAGCTGTGCTTATCAGCTTAAAACACTTGGGCAGCTCCTAGCTAAAAAGCTGACAAGGTGTACAGCTCATTTACTTGCCCAAATCCATGCCAGTGTTTTCAATGACTGCAGTTACAGCATTCTGCAAGAAAGAAATGAGATAGCATTAACGACTGGCTAATTTAGCAGGAAAGAGAGGACAATCAGAAGCAGAGAATAAGGCAGCTTAAGGAAAGACAGGGAGATTGGAGTTGTAAAAGAAGAAGGAAGGAGCTCATCCAGTGTGTCCTTTTGCCTGAAGCAGGATCAATATACTGTCCCAGAGAGACATCTGTATAATAGGTTCTTAAGAGCCACCAGAAAAGAAAATTCCACAGTCTCCCCAGCAAACACTGATTTACTCTTGCTGATGACCCTTGCTACTACCTTTTCATGTCTGATTTACATCTTCTTTGCTGTAAATTATGCAGATTTCTCCTTGCTTTGCACTTCACTTTCCTTCTTCAAGATACTCCTGGGAAGATTGTTACCATGGCTGCTGCTATTCCTTGCTATCACCTTTATCTTTGGACTAAGAGAACTCAAATTATTCAGCCCTTCCTTCTGGCACTTACTCATGGCAAAATGGCACCCAGTGCCAAATATTTACTGCAGTGTGAATACCTGTTCCATGGTGTGCAGCACCCAGCTAACACCTGCCACTGTGCTCCACGCATACAAAGGTCCCTCTCGTGTCTTACAAACAAGAGTTTGGTGAACAGGAAAGTCTGGGGATTTCATCAGTTTGCTGCTGAGGCAGATTTGCTTCCTGACTGCGGAAGCAACCAAAATCCTTCTGTATTGTTGCTGCTGCTATTCATCTTCATTCATACAATCCCCCCCTGTTAAGAGCAGTGACCTGTGTTCGCCTCCTTTAATTTTCATTTTAACATCAGGGCATTTGTTCGATCCATCAGAAAAACTAAATTTTGGTGCAGCTTCAGAAGAGGGAGCAGAGTCAGCTGATGATGGCAGGGAACTGCAAAAGACTGAGAGAAAGAGAGTATCACAGGGTGGAAGAAAACAAATAATTACCCTCCATTTCCCTAAGCAGCCTGAATACAGAAGATGATGGAAGCAGACATCAGAAGCAGCCCACATCAACAGAGGTAGATGAAGGCCAGCAGCTATATTAATATTTACAGTACTAACCAAGAAAGCTTGTGGAGAGGCTGTGAAACAGGAAACAAAAGTTTCTAGCTCTCAGAGGAAATATTTAATACATTAACAAATGGTGAGATGACAGACAAGGAGTATGATTGGTCCCTCTGAACAGCTGCTGCCATTTGAGTGTTGTCTTTCACAGACTACCTGTTAGTGGAGCTGTCAGGAGCTGGTGAAACCCAGGCACCAGTTTAGACAAAAGTGGGATTTAATTAGTGAGGAATTTAATTAGTCTGGGAAGATACCGATTTTACAGAAGACGACATTGAATATCACTGCTGCAGCTTTTTAAAGGTTAGTAAACTTTGTTATGCAGGGTCTTAAAGATGAAGGACACTAGTAGCCTTGCTCTGTTACATTTAATTAACACTTTCTTCTAGGATGCAACTGAAGTAAATGCATTTTTCTCAACCAGGCATGCTGGCTAGACAAGGATTAAAATACACTGAAAGAAAGGCATGTGCTCATCCTAGGTAGAAGGTCCCAGAAAGACAGTAGTAAGGAAATGGCTCTAGATGCTTAACATCACATTAGATGAAGCTTAAGGCAGACAAACATGTTTTTCCAATGTAACTATTTTCCTTTGAAGTTTATTTAGCCATCATAACAATGCAGGTGACAGATTGCCACTAAATACTTTCATAGTTATCACATCTATGAGAAACAGGGCCAAAAAAATTTGCTAGGGTTATGTAAGACCAGAGAAATGCCTCAGCCCTTTTGCTTTACCTCACTGCTCTTCACTAGGCAACTCTACATAGGATTGCATTTCTCCTTTAATGGCAATACAAAACACTATATTGGTCTTACCATAGCACAAAGCACAGAGATTAAATCTTTGTAATCCTTTGCTATATTGGCCACCATGAACATTTAGCACCTGAAGCAATCCAGAACCATGCATCTAGAAACAAAAAATAAAGACAGAAGCTAAGTACTGCTGAGTAAGTGCTCTGTGATTTTAGCTGTTGATGAAGAGTAAATTCAGTGCACAAACTTGGTCCAGAAGACCCACTGCCAAAGGGGACATGGGAGGAGAAGGGATGCAATGCAGACTACTAGTGCACCTGTCCCAGTTATGGTAATCTCATATAGACTTGTTCCTAATGCAGCCCTAAAGTAAGATACAGCTATTTTTCTAGCATTATTGTGAAACAAGTAAAATACTTCCTATCTATCTGTGTCTATGCTAGACCCTCAGTTGACAGACCACAGTTGAAATTCTGCATTCTTGGAGTGTGATAAAATGCACAAATGGTTAAAATATCTGGAAAAAGCTTCAGGTAAAAACATTTACTGCAGAAAAAGCTAACTAAGCAATCTGACTTGATGGCTGTGTCTCAGACATGCAACAATTGCTTGTGAAGTTGGGATCCATCTAAAACACTACCAATTATTTCTGATACCAAATTTCTTGTCCTCTATAAAATATTACTTCAACGCTTAGATTTAAATATAGCTGTTTCCTCTTAAAATATTTTAAAGGACACAAAAGGAAAACAAATCGTGTTATGGACAAAAATCTTATACATTTCATAAACATCCATACACACACATATATATGTATTGTTTCCATACATCATTATATATTATTAAACTGTCAAAGTCTGCCAGTGAAGGGACATACACATGAAGCTGCACAGACCTTGACATCCTCCAAACAGAAGTTTCTTATCTTACAGACACCCTGGTTCTGCTAGATACCAATATTGGTGCACCTCATGGGACAGAGACCAGAATGCTTTTTATAACACTATTTGTCTGAATCCACAAAGCTCCACACTTTCCTGTGTCCTTGTGCCAAGACACAAACTCCTCAATAATGGGTATCGTCTGCCTGGGTTCTCTCACAGCTTTAAGGGAAGCACAGTGATAAGCAGTGATAACAAACAGCTTTATCCACATCATTAACACCTTCAAGAGTTGTGATTATTTTAGGGAAGCAAGTAACTTCCTTCTTTCCTCCTTTCCTTTCCCATTATCCATCATTACAGTTCACCTTCCAGGAGTTACTCTAACAAGCCCTCTCTTCAGAGTAAATAAAAAGGGAGGACTTATTAATTCACTATAAAACATATGGGGAATGTAATGACCAGAACAAAATCTATCTGGGCCAAAACCCCTGGGAGGCTTCCAGGTCACTGGGTACCAGCTTTTTGGATCACTTTCACCCTCACTGAAGAACTCTGTCTCCAGACAACTGTTGTTTTACAGAAACATCTGAAACAGCAAAACTAGTTCTTTGGTTTTGTCTGTGTCTGCCCTCTTGCACCACTTGATCTAACACATGCAACCTGAAATGAATCTCCTCACATTTACAGGAGGAAGACAGACTGTAAACTTCCTGTCTGCCTAGGATGTGACTGTTCTCACATAGAGGGAGCAGCAGCAGTGATCACTGGCACCTTGTAGTGATCTTGCAAGATGAACAAAGTTTAAATCTGTGCTGGATCCCAGAGTACATATACTTTAACCACACTACATATTATTTATGGTCACATTTTAAAGGGGATTTTAAAATTAATTTGTTTTAGAAAGAAGTGACACCTCTTTTGGGTGAAGACAGTGAATGCTTTAGGAAGCAAAATCTAGTGAATCTGAAAGAAGTAGCAGGTCAGATCCTGCTGGGCTGGTTCTTAAGAGGAGGCCTGAGGCATATGCACAAGAAGAGAGATATTCAGTAAGCTTCAGTAAACCCATAAAATAAGCATGACATTTAAGGAAAACAAAGAGCTTGCCATTTTTGATAACTAACCTGCAAGAGAAACCACAGTAATGTCAAGAAATAATTCCGTTTTAATGAGAAACACGGTCTCACTTCAGGATTTTCCACATGAGTCCCACTGTACCTAATACAGTACCTAATACAGTCTTAATAGACTGTGTGATGTGAAAGTCTTTTCTCCCAGATAACATTATTTAATTATGTAAGTCACAATAAAAACTTAATAGGCTAAAGTAATCTAGGACATCACTCCATGAGTTTCAGCTGCACGTTAGAGGAACATAACCTCATCAATTTTAAAGCACCAGTTTTTCTTTATAAGGCAGGGAAGAAAATGAAGAAATAGATCCTTTAAATTAATAAAATCCTCCTTATGTAGTTGTATTATGATTTCTGTGAGGTCACATTATTTTTGGTGAATATTAAATCAATTTTCTTTATGTAAAAATCCTCCATGTCTTTGTCACAATTCTTTTTTCCTATCTACTTTCTCTCATTGCTTATGAGACAGAAAAATAATTTACTCTCAACACAAAATTTATAGCTATTGCACAATCTTTTTTTACATTCTTACACAGAATTACACCCTCACTGCATAACATATTCTTTAATGTTAAGTGTATGCCATTGAATTTAGACCTTTCTGTCTAAAATGAAATTACATGATTTTCTAGGACATTTATAATACACAAATCACATTTTCTTCTAGGACCACTTGGCAGTACTAAATGAACTGCTGCAGCTATAAAATCCTTGCTAACATTTTTACTTTACAGCAAGTGAACAGAGTGTAACATCCTTTCAGAAACTACACAGCAGAATAAGAATTAAACCATACTTAAGTGAACTTACACAATATAGTAATTTATTTTAGAGGTTAAAGTCTACCAGCAGTACTTTTACAAAATTCCCTATTAAGAGCAACATGACTATTAATAATTTTGAGCTTTATTATTTAAAATATAAGAAAAAGGCAGAAACTACCTCAGAAGAGGTTTTAAATTTTTATTAGCTGCTCTACTGATTACCTCATACTTTGCAAGAGAAACAGTTTGTTGGATTGAGAATTTTGCAACTACTTTGAATTATCTTTTTCAAAATTTTTGGTTAAGCTCCTACATGGAAAAGGGCAGATAAAAGAATAATTCTTACTTCTGGTTCCCATAGTTCCCTTTGTCCTGGTATTTTCTAGGACAAGGTTAAAAAGCCAACCAACAAGGCAGTGAGGACAGTGGTACTCATTCTTTTTCAGTGGTATTTCTGATCAAAGACCCTTCAGACCCTAGTTAGCTTGAAAAAAAAACCAGACATACAGGATCTCCTCAGAAGCCCTTCTGGCCACAATCACCAGGGGTCCTCTTAGCCCCAGACTTCCCTAAAATCAGAACATATCTCAGTAAGAACCTGAAACACTACCTTCATGCAGAAATTGCCAGAAGATAGGCCAAAGTTCCAACCTATCCACCTTCATTTTTAAATAGTCTCACCTACAGTTTCTTCCCCAATTCTACTATCCCAAAAAACCCAGAAACATGGGAGAAGCAATACAGAAACAGCCACTATCCTCTATCTTTTATTTTATTTCATGTTTGTTTTTTTGGTTTTGTTCTAACTGCATAATAAATTCAAAACACTTATTGGAATGAAACAGAAATCATTCAAAAAATCAAAGAACTTTGTAGACTACATCTTTGAAAGGCGTGTGCTAACACACATTTCATGTTTTGAATGTAATGGTGCCTCATCTGGGAATAACCAGAGTCTTATGAGAAGCAATCAGCCCAATGCCTCCTTGGGCACATGTATAAGGGTAGAAAGGGTAACACAGGTTCTTATCGAAGTGAGGTACCAAGCAGTTACTTAAGAGTATTGTCTTCCACACATGAAACAGGTATCCATTGTTCCCACAAGGTCAAACTGTTCACACACAGACCTGGCATGGTCACTTCCTACCAGCCTGCCATTCCTAGTAGCAGGCATTGAATAGTGGCAGCTAAACAGTAACTGATCACCTGAATTATCACCTTGGTTCCCACTGTGTTTTTATCACATGGACCAAGCCAAAATGTTCAGTGTCTATAAGGCTGGGTTTTTTGCTTCAGTTAGCCATCCCACAAGTGGCGTCTGAGCAGTGAAAAGACTAATGGTCAATCCTCCAATTGCCTATTTAAGGTGCCTAAAGCAGTAGCTTTTTTTGACATGTGAAGTCCTAAGTTACACCTTGTTTCGGTCTCCAAGGTAACTGGAAAGGCAACAGGGCTACTCCATGCTTTATGAAAAACAAGTTATCTGATGTTGGCAAATACAGATAATAAAAGAACCTGATCTCATGTATGTGAACCTGTGAGGGTATTACAGAAGTAGAAGGCTTCACATCTATCTTTAGCTGAATAAATATTAATTATACACAGAAAATACTCCAACTTTCAACAAATATGAGAAAATGCTCACCTAGAAGACTGTAAGGTACAGACCTAATTACTCTTCAAACTATCTTTTAAATAAAAACCTTCTTCAGAGCAATTATTTACTGGGTATATACACTCTTTACAAAAATACCCACTGGCTGTTCATCAGTAGCTTGCTCTTCTTTGGATGCTGGAACTCCTATAAGAACTCTTCTGACAGGAATTCCAATAAAAAATGTGCGAACAACTTTGTGGTACAAGGCGACTCCTTTTCCTTGAGAGTTTATTAAACACATTTCTCACAGGAACAGTTTCATGAAACAGCCACACTATTGTTCTTAAATCTGAACCCTGACCAATAAAAGATAACAGTATGTTACTGGATACCCAACGTCACCCTTTTCTCCTTTCTTCTCAGGAACCCCAGGAGATCGCTTAAATACAAAAGATGGTACATTAATTCATTTTTATCACCAGTAACTTTTAGGTCAAGAAAAGAAGGCAAAAGAAAGAAAACGATGCACCTCTTCTCCTCTAATTCCATCACTTGCCCACGGTCATCCTGAAATGATACAAATGTGCATTAATTTTTCACATAAACAATGAGTGCACATTAACAAATTCCAGCAACAATACGGTGACATAGACCAATATAAAAAAAAACAGTGCCACATCTACAGGTCTTTTAATATTGGTGGCTTCAAGTCATTGTTCCATCTGCTACCACAGCAGATCGAATGCTGAGGTAGGCATCAGAGAAATTACAGATCTGAATTCTCTATTTCTCCAGCCCAGTTTTGATGTAAGAATGCACGTCTTCACATTGATCTAGAATGACACTAGTGTGACATTAGAACAAGTCTATGGGCACAACACACTTTCTCATGTTGCAAAGCAAGAGGCAAAGAGATGTCCTATGCAGTCATGTCCTGGAGTGCTCCCCTTGAACTCGGATCGTTCAGGAAAAGGGAGAAGTCTAATTCCCTTTGTAAGGAAAAAAAAAGCACAGTAAGGCAACAATTCAGCTGAAAACACAGTTATATTGAGATTCCAGGGTAAGACTTAGGGAAGGAGCCAAATGCAGAGAAGCATGCTGGTTACAGCAACAAGCAGTACTTTTCTAGGTTTCTGGCTTGGTTCTGGGTCCCTTTTACACAGCTGTACAACACAGCTGGCAATAGCAGCAGATTTAAATAAAAATCAGCTGAATTTACTCTGATTTAAGTTCCCTGAATCTAGAAGACAGACCCTGACTCACTTGAACAGAGAAGAGAGCAGCCTCTAGCTGGAATTTAAATCATCCAGAGGCAAAGAACAATTATATTTCAATCTTTCTTATGCAATTTTGACCTCACATAACCTTTTGTCAGGTCTCATCCTTGTTCTCAAATGTTTCTTCAGAGTGACTACAAGAATTCAACATTAAGTTGCAATGGTCTCTTGATCACAGCATTCCATGTTTTAGTATCTCCAGGGAGGGAGACTCCACAACCTCTCTGAGCAACCTGTGCTAGTGCTTGGTGATCCTCACAGTAAAAAGTGTTTCCTGATGCTCAGAGGGAACTTCCTGTGTTTTAGTTGGTGCCCATCTCCTCTGGTCCTGTCACTGGGCACCTCTGAAAAGAGCTTGGCTCTGCCTTCCTCTCATCTTCCCTTCAGGTATTTATATATATTGATAAGAACCCCACCTCAGCCTTTGGTCCTCTATGCTAAACAGTCCCAACTCTCCTAACCTTTCCTCATACATGAGGTGTTCCAGTCCCTTCATCACTCTTTCATAGGAGCTATGAAATAAGAAAAGCCAGGAAGCTAGATGTTTTCCCTCAAATGTGCTTCAGATCTTTTATCTCTCTAAACAATCTGGTCCTATTATGTATCAGTAGGTCTAATTAATATAAGATGCCATCTGAAACCTTTTACAATTTAATTTAAGATTATGAGCATCTTCACTTCATTTTAACCCTTATAACAAAAAATAACCAAATCAGCAAGAACATTAAATTTCCTCACTTTCATTCATTCAGCAAAACTCACAGGCAGTGTTCTGAGAATAACTGATTTGATTAACATGTTGGATTATTCAGGAAACAAACAAAAAAAAAGCAAAGAATGATTCTATGGTAGGAAATCCTCTAAATCAAAGTGAATTAAGTTCTATTAAGTCTGTATCATTTGAGATCTAAATGTTTTTTGGTATTTTCTATAAGAAGGATTACTGCAAGAAAATGCATCAAAACATGTTGACTTTAGTGTCTCACATCCAATGTTATTTCATGAAAACCTCTGACATTGTTTTATTTTATTCAGCACATTTTAAAAGTGCATATTTTGGTGCTTGTGGAAGAAAGTCAAGTTTCAATACCTTTATCCCTTTTAAACAATCGCCGTTGGCTCACAGAAGTTTCTCAGTACTCAACAGGTTTTATCAGATGAATTGGGAAATAGTTTTAGCTTTATTTTACTATTAAGTTACAGATAATAACTTCACAATCAAGTATTTCTTTCAACTGAAATATGATAGATGAGTGGCTATGTAAAGCTTTCTCTCTCAGCCTCTTTATCCCATTATTCCCTTTATCTCTAACCTTGATAATGTAACTGAAGAATAAAAGTAATTCAAGTGCCTCTGCACTAGGAAGACTCTATACAGAAGGATCCACATTCTTCTTGTGTTTCAAATCTATTTTTATTGCCTCCACAGCCCCCATACCAGAACTGACCACACATTTTCTTCTCTTTGTCGTAGTACCACTTCAGAACGTAATTCTGACATTCTCCACTATCTTGAACAAGTTCACATGCATCTGGAAAAGGGAAATCAGACACAGACTTAATGAAAGGAAGATCCACACTTCTCAGCACTGTAATTTCAGGGAAAAGTAGTGTTCAGTGCAAACTGGCAGATGAAAGAGGTAGCCAGTGTTCAAGGTCTCACAAAGATCCACTAAGAATTCATCAAACCCATGGTGCTGGTATATGTCTGAAGCCCTTCTTCTTACGATTGGTTTAAGTAGAATGTCTGAAACAACTAGATTTTTACTGGTATAAACTGAAGGAATGCTAAAAGGTCTTTAGTCTTCTAACAAACTTTTAACTAAAATAACTATAAAATTATGGTACCTGGTCTATACAAAGCAGGCAAACAAAGCTTTTCAGAATGTCCCTCATCTTTATTCCAACTTGTTATACTGGTATCCATTAGCAAGGTTTCATAAATGAACATATATAGATGGTGAAATAACCCATAATAGTCTCTTAGCCAAAGAGCCACAGTAATATAGATCAATATTGCATAAATTAGCCCAAAACTAGGTGAGAACAGCATACTTAGTAGCAATCTGGTATTCAGTAAGTACAGATCTAATCAGCTGTCACCAACGTAAACTCAGAGTTACTCAAATGAAGTCAGAAGAGCAGCTCTAGACTCTAGTATCTGTATGACATTGAAGGACAAGCACTGAGTAATAAAGCAAAATACTGATTAAACTATCCAACCTAAATATTTTAAATTATATAATCTTCTCCTCTAATCAAATGCAAAACAACTAATCTAAAACAATAGACAAGTACAAAGTACATTTCAAAAAGCAAGTGTTATATGGTCTTACAAGTAAACTGTTGGGTCACTAATGACAACTCAGGATGGGAACAACAGTTCATACGTCTCCCTTAACACATCCATGCAATGACCTTGACTACCTCCTCAGAGGAAATATTTTCTTTGTAAAGTATAAACAGTAACACATCTTCAAGCTACTGAATTTTCTGTGTGACCACAGAGCTCATGAACTGGCTAATGGGAGCACTGATTCAAGATTGTAGATGCAGTTAGACAATGGGACCAATTTCACCTGTGCTGAGCAAGCCTGTCCTGCACTGTCAATGTATGGCATCCCCACAGGTACATAAGCTTTCAATTAAAGATGCAATATTAGAACAGTTTTGCAAAAGCATTAGTCCTCTCTCATCAGGGATGGGGATACCAAACATTCCCAGAAACATCTTTGAATGGAGAAGGATGAAAAACAAAGGGATGGCAGCTGTACCAACAAGCTACCACATACAAAGCTGTGCAGCTGCCATTGCATTTTTTTTCAGAGGAATTCTCCCCAGTTGTAGTCTGAACAATAAAACCACTCCATAGTGCTAAAAGAATGTCAGTGATAAAATAACAGTTTCCCACACTTACTGCATCAAATATCAAACCCGCAAAGAAAAATGGAAAAGAAATGGACAGTTAGGAAGGAGAGTAAAAAAGATGAAGAATATATGTTTTGATAGGTGTTGGTGGATATGGTTTAGGGGAGAACTTTGTAGAGTAGGGATGATGGTTGGACTTGGTGATCTTGGTCTTTTCCAACCTATGATTCTATAATAACTCTGCTGGGGGATCCTGTTTTTCCTATAGGAACAAACTATAGCAGAGAGATTTAACTCCTCCATGTTGAACTACCTTAGCAGCAGGAGTAACTTAGTAATTATACTACAACTTGGGAATTTAAAATTATCAGCTGTTTTAATAAAGGGGATTTAGAAATTTTTATTGTAGTATTACAAAAAGTTACAAAACAAAGCTAAAGTCATAATGACATCTACAGTTCACCTTTTAACTACAAACTCTTACTGTATAAATTTGGACTGAATACAAACATACAGTGACAAAACATTTTTGCAAATTAAATTAATAGAAATGTTTCATAGTGCCTAGAAATTCAGCTGGGCCCTTCACAATCTAGAGACTTTTTACAGAATTAAAGATTTTAATATTCTAAAATCATACCATAATCATTGTAGGCAGCTCTGGTTCCTCCTGTTGCCTTTAAATTTTCCTCATTCTCCTCCTGAGCTTCGCCATACTCTTGTGGCTTTTGTCCTTCAGCATCTTCCTCTGTGAAATATTCTTTTTCTTCATAATTATATCTCATTTCTGGCACTGTGTATACAGGTTCTGTCGTGGTCTCTTTAATATTGTCCAGGACTCTACTTTCACTTAATTCAGTATCTTCCAAACCATAACCATAACCAGTTTCATCAGCTTCAGGAAAGGGCATCCTTCCAAGAAGAGGAACAAAAAAAAAAAAGTATTTAAGCACTGGTATGACCTTGAAAATTAATCTGATTCTTTCCTTCTGAATACTGTGAAAGAAATTACTGGTCCTGATTCCATTTCTATTAAAGCTACTGTGAATATAAACACTAACACAAAGGGAGAAAATGTATGTTCAGAGACAGCCCCTCAAAATGTTTAATAGATAATTCCAAACCTTTCAATCATAGACACTTGCTGTTGTGTGTCTCCCTGATCTAAGTTTTCACATTCTTCTTGAAGTTCAGGTGAAGGATAACTGTTCATGTCCTCTGTGGGGAAAGTGTAGATGCCATGGGTAAGTTTTAAAGTTTTGCTTGTGGATTGGAGTTTGCATCTTTCAATAACACACCATATTTAAAGTGATTGGCACTGTAATACACAGTGCATCCTTCTATAGAAACTTTGACATCTCTAAGTACATGCTTCCGATGAGGATCTAAAATCAGTGACAATATCCTTCTTGATAATCTCTCATCTGTATTTCAAAGCACCTGAGACCTGCTGATCTGCATGAATGTGTCTTGAAAAGTGAAGAAGCACTTTCTCTGCTTTACAGAGGAAGAACAACTGCAGTAAAGAGAGGTTAATCTGCTAGAAGTTTAAACTTCTTTCTGCCCCAAAGACTAATTAGGCATAAACAGCTCAGTAAATCTAGACATGCCAAAGGCCAGAGGACAAATGTAGGCTTGCATAAGGAATATAACTGTGTTCTCTTAGCTGAAGAATGGCCTTTCATTAGTAAAATTGGAGCCAACAAAACTACGCATTAAATACACACTTAAGAGGGAAAAAAAAAATTGCTTAAGACTTTGGCCTAAGGCACCATTAGAATATAATGATGTGTGTCATTACTGGCACTTCCGTTAGTGTCCAGCATCTGCAGCAAACTAAAGATGAAGACTGGGTTGCTGTACTATGACGAGAAACTGCATGATACTGCGTATACCCTGACTACCTTTTTCTACACAGCATTAGTCTTTCTTCCCATAACTTAGGTAAACACCATTGTGTGCTACTTACGTTGTAGGAGATGCAGAAACGCCTGGCTAAACCTCTGGGCATATACCATCTCAGTTGTTGAAACCCTGCCCAATGTCAGTAAGTGCTGGTCTGTGGGGGAGCTTGACAGCTCTATCAGCTCATTGTCACTCATATCACTGCCAAGTGCAAGAGTGAACAAGGTGAATCCTTGGCATTTGGCTCCAAGTGAAATCTCTTTCAGCTTCTCTTTGTCCCACGTACTTGTTTTGCTTCCAATTACTGTAAATATGACCCTGTGTTTTCTTTGTCTGGGGGCTTTAAAGAATACATTTTCAACTGTCCACTGTAAGGCAGAAGCAATGGCTGATGGCCCTTCCAGTTGGTGAACAGACTCTTGGATATGTTTCTTCATCAAATCTTTATTGCTGTATGTGACTAGATCAAATTCCAAGGCCACAGGGGTCTGATTTCTGTCAGGTAGGAAGCCCCTGGGAGCCTGCTGCACCAGTGCCACTCTGATGCCTCCATATGATTCGTTTGGCTGTGAGGAAACAACAAACTGATCAAGCATGCTGCTCACAAAGTCTTTGGCTCTCTGAAACTCTTCACTGCTGATACTGTGAGAGCTGTCCAGGATGTAAGTGATATCCATATCCATCACAACAGGGCGAGAAAAGGGCACCACACAGTTGGCACTAGGTTTGCATTTATCTAGAGAGAAAGAGCCAATAGGCAGCAAACTATTTAACAGTACATCAAAAGCAATAATTTTGAAAAAAAAAAATCACACAATTCTATTAATCTATTTTATATTTTTAAAATTTTGATTAAAAATATTTATCTGTTTGGCACCTTGAAACCTTGTTGTTCTAGTAAGGAACAAGAGATTAGTCTTGTTGAACAAGGTTTTAAGATACCATGGGTAATTATTCAGACATGAGAGCAAAATATGTTCATACGATAAAACTTAAGAGAGTTCATGGGAAAATTTTTCTCCTGTTGATAGGTAACCATTGTAAAGAACACTAGAACAAACTATTTTTCATCTTGGAACACTGTTCAGTGTTCTGAGATAGTATCACTTAATAGCTTCTCATTCCCCTCCCCACCAATGTAGAATTTACAGTAAATGAGCCTGGATTCCCAGAATCATAATGCTATTTTAAATGCATTTCTGTTAAAAAGGAAACAGCAAATACAACAATTTGTTTCATATGGTGGAGATGACAACTATTAAAATAGCTTTCATGGGTTTGTGGTTCTTATTGCTACCATGCAATGAAGGGGAAATTCAGGTTGTAACTTCTCAGCACTAGTAATCTGTAACCATGGTATGCTCTGGCATGGAGGGCAAGAAGGCCCAATTGTAGGTGGGGCCTAAACTGGCTGGATGCAGGAGTGCCAGAGACAGAGCAATTCCCTGCAAAGGAGTGAACTTTCTCTTGGTGATGGCAAGGAACAGCCAGAGCACGGTTTTACAGCCATCCTGGAATTCAAGCACTCAGGGGCCACCTTCCCCCAGAACTGGGCTGAGTCACTCTGGAACTACTCATGTGATTGGTGCTGGTGCGAGTGTAACAGAGATTAAGATCTTAATGCATCTTTGTGGACTCCTTGCAGAATCACTTATGGTAGTGGAACTCTGCCCAATTCTTTTTGTATTTAAGCACAAATGGTTTAAGGGGTATTGTAAAAATTCCCCAACACCACATTGCAAAATAAAATATATGTGGTTTCTTACTGAAAGGGTAAAAAGACCAACACAACAGCTGTAATTTGTAAAATGTCTTACCAAAGCAAAGTGTACAATACGTGATATTCTCCAAACTTTCATCTTGTTGCCTTTCCCAGACAAATAATTGAAATCTTCCAGCATTATCGATCTGTTTAAAACAGACATAAAAAAATAACATCAAAAAGATAGGGGAAGCACAGGTAAAAGGTATGAAGCCTTTTTTTCTTTTTTTTTGTCAGTGAAGGGCTGCCTTTTTCCTTTTCTTAGTAGGGTGCTACAAAGAAAAGGACAGGTTCTTCTGACTCAGCGTTTCTGGGACAAAAAGAAATCCTTCACAGTGAAGATGCTTTATTGGGAGAGAAAATTCTAGCATTAGAACAACCTGTTCTAACAACAGGCAACAACTTGTTGCCTGTGATCAGCTGAAGAAAGACAATCTTACCCAAGTGGCAGATTTAACCACAGAAATGCCTCAGGAACCCTAAGAAGGTCCAAACAACATCATACAATTTCACTGACCACCCAACCTCACCCAAATGAGCTTAAAGAGAAAACACATTTTCTTGTGGACTAAGATAAATAAAAATAGCTGTAAAATATCATGGTATTGCAGGAAATTAAGCATATATATGGATCAGCTAAAATGGTGAGAAAAGAAATGGTTACTTTTTTGCATTAAATTTAAGCTTTGTGTGTGTTATACACAACAAAATTAACTTCTGATTACTGTCATAGAAGATATTACAGATAGGCCTTTTCAAAGAAATTGGAAGTGGCAGTGACATTTTAAGTGATCTCCAAGCTGAGGCTCTTAAGGCAAATTAACTAAAGTCAGTAAGCAGCTGTGCCTAGAGGCTGGTAGGATCCTGAACATTAAACCATCTCTCAGCCACAAGGGCAGAAGTCCGTCTGAGAGAAAAAGGGAGGTTGTATTTTCTGGGTGGTGATGGCGAGATTGGTTGCCTTCCTATTGCTGTAACCATAAAGGAGAGCTGGGCTGTGATTGTTTCATGTCTTTTTCCCTGCTAAGCAGATTTTTTAAACTTTTCTACTCTGAAAACTGATTTAAGGGAAGCTGGCACCTTTGTAAATACCAGATGTTGTCATAAGCATTCGGATTCATAATCTGCTTATACTAAGTAAACAAAATACTGATTTGCTTGCTCCTGTTTATCCTGAATAAACAATAAGCTTCCTTCTCATATGCCAACAGAACTTCTTCATTCTGCTAAATTAACACTCAGGCAGAGAAATATGTGAATTGACGAACGGACATGACACTGCATGAGAATAAATATAATACAAAGATTAAAGAGCTGACTTAGATGCTCCTGGATCAGAATTTAGCCTCCAAGTTTTGCACTTTTTGTCACATGTAAGTAAACATTGTTTCCTTCTATAAGGATAATTTTGAAGAAAGACCAACTAGAAGGAATTTTATTTCAAAAAATTTTAAACTGAGCAAGCACAGATGATAAAAAAATAAATTGAAAAGAGAGAGAACATGGAATCTATACTCTGAAACCTTAAAGAAACCTAAAATTGTTTTCTTTTGGTACCTGGTAAAATGGATTGGTTTTTTTGCTAACTATCTTTTGATTCAAAGTCATATTTTTAAATTAAAGTAGCTACTTTTCTCCTGTACTATCGGCAATACAGCTATCAAAAGAAATGGGTTTTGCTTAATTTAATTTTCTGTTGAAAAAAAAAAAAAAGGCATACTCGAGGCCTTTTACTACTACTTTTTCTAGAAACTAGGGCCACAGTTCATTAATTAAATGATTAATACATGTCACACTTCAGAAGAGAAGTGGCATAGGTAACGAAGTTAAATTATCACGTTATTTAAACTCTGTGATTTGGCTGAAAAGTACAAGTCATAAATAATTCCTGTGAAGAAAGAGGTGAAATGGGGATCATTACAGTCAAGTGAATCTGCACTGCTTTGTTAAAATAGTAACCTTTAATATCGCCTTTTCTAGTAAGGGTTTGAACAGTTCCTGTGGAACTTACTGGTTTGAGAGCATGCTTTGGTCAACTAATAAGCAAATCTTAAGCAAATGAATGACTGAATTTTCTATAGTCTATCTACTTACTGAGAAGGCACGTCTGACATTTGGCACTTCACTGAAGGCAATAACCACTGGAATAATATCCAAGGCACTCAACTCAAGCACAGCTGTGCTGATGGCAACATCATCCTGTGATGGACCGTTGGCAAAAAATAGGGCAACTTTTCTCACGAGGATGCCCTGACGAACACGTTTGAAGACATTTCTTGCAACAAATCTCATGGCTGCCCCAATATTACGTTTTCCAGTGGATCTCTCTAGTGGTATTCTCTGGACTGCCTGTAGCAGCAAGTTGCTTTTTTGGAATTCTGAGAACCGGATGAGATAGCGCATATTGGTATTGAAAGAAACAACTGAGACACGGGCGCCTGTTGGGCAGTTGCTTTCACTGATCTTAATGGTCTTCAGCAATAACATAACAACATTCCTCATTCTCTCAAATGCAGCTGGAGTAACATCTTCAGACATATCAAGGGCAAAAACCACTTCAGTTGGGTAAACTGGACATGTGTCTGTGTATTGAAATAAACATTTTTAATGAGAATTTTTCCACAACTCAAACATTATTGTTTTTTCTTGAACTCTATAAAAGAATGGACATGCAGAGGCCAGATGGACTTACCTGATGAGCAAGCTGGAATGAAGAGATGGAGAGCAAATAAGTTATTTTGGATTATCATTAAAACAGTGACATATTCTCTTACTTTCACTAAAGAGCCTTATCCAGAGCTCAGACAACTGACAGAATCTCTCAGTGACAGACAATCCTCTTCCACAATAAAATACCCAAAATAGTGCAATTTTATTGATTGAGAATTAAAGAAATTGTTCTGGGTTCTGCTGTACACACAATTCAGATAGCAAATGAACACTCCAAATCTGGAAGACAAGCAATATATAAATACTGCATATCACCTTCTCTCAGAGAATTCTCCAAGGGTGGTTGGCATGATGCCTAAGAGTTAATTCAGTCTTAAATGAGGAAAAGAGACAATTGTTATGGGTTTTGTAATTGACAGATAGGAAAAATGAGCAAAAAAGCTTAAGCCTGTTTCATACACCTGCTGAAAATCCCTCTCAGTTAACAACAAGGTCATCATGAAACTGAACTCAGACACAAACTACCAGTCTACAGAGTTTCCAGTGGAGGCTATTCCGTTTAAGAGGGGGGACTAGGTGGAATCAGAGATAAAAGATGCTCCCTACTTACGGCAGTTCTTTCGTGTAAAATTCACAAGTTCACAAGGCTACAGGAGGAAAACAAACAAAAAAAAGAAAATAATGGCAAATATCAGACCATCCCAGATTGGGAATCTTACTATCAGTTTGAGCTGAAGGTCACATCCTAGCTCCTGACCTAACTCTCAGTACAGTAAATCCAGAATTACACATTCCAGTTCCTCTCTATTTCATATAACACAGGGGCTCTCCTCCTGCTGCAGAAACAAAGGGGTTTTGTAGACATGCTCTGTTGGCATTTAATCCTGCTCTGGAATATTAAGCAACCGTTTCTTCAGCCTTTATTTTGTGCCATAACCTGATCTAGAAGGTCATCAGGCAATGGCACTTCCATAGGAAAATGGGCATTTCCATAGCAACTCACATAAGGAAGAGACAGGTCCACAGGTTCTATGTCCCCTCTGGACATAGAACACAGCTACAATAGTATTGTCTACAGGTGGTTGTCTATGCAAGGCTTAGATGGAACCTTTACTCAGAAGTGTTCATTTTGGATAGGTTTAGGATTCTGATGAAATCCTGCCCTGCTATTCCCAGTGAAAAGAGATGCTACTGAGGAAATGCCTTCCTTTACAAGAGGGTGAAACATAACCCTAAATCTGAGCTGGTGTATAAACTGATGTGAATAAAGAAACAGATAAAGGAATATTCATGGTCCAAGAGTTTGTAAAAGTTTGGACATGGCATTAATTCATATGCATAACAGTGTCTCATTCCTTGATTATTTGCAGAATAGAAGAACTCACTTTACTCTGGCAAGTATTTGAAAAGGATACTGGTTTATAACAGCTAACTGTGCTGATTGCAGTCAGTATTTATAAATGGAAGACTAAAACTGTTAATCCCATGCAGTTAGCTGTAAGGTGATTACTTACTTCCATTAAAATGGTGCCCATTGGTCCTTTGGCACCCTGAAACAAATGAAACACAGGTCCAGAAAAATCAGACCCTGATAACATATTTCCATCTATGATTTTGCATCCCAGAGAAAATGCAGGCATACAGCGTTTCCCTGACAACCATTTGAAACACAAGAAGGCATCAGCTCCTAGCACAGACTTCTGTGGACCTGTTCCAAACAGAGTTGCAGACTACTCCTCAGACCTTTTTTTTTTTCAAGGCAGCTTGAGAGTTTTTATTATGTGTGTAATTCAGATATGTAGCAAGACTAGTTAAAATTTTCAGCGACTCGCAGGGGGCTGCAGTGATATACACCAGAAAAATCTGGACTCCACATCTCACCATCTCTACTTTAGCATCTCTTTACCATAACACTACAGTTTACCAGAACCATATATTTCCTTACATTCCCAAATTACAAGCCTATCCCCATATTTATTCCTTCCCCCTCCAATTTACCTTCCATCCATCCACCACCTGCCTGAGCTACCTTAATAAAGTAGGACAGGTACATTCATTGACCAGCAGAGTGTAATGACAAGAAAAAAACATAAAAACATTTTCTAAGTTGCATGTATTTCACAAGCCATGTTACACAGGTAAAGATACTGTTATTAATAATGTTCCACATTTAAACTAAAGGAGTAAGCTTAAGAAAGTTTAACAAGAAAATAATTAACAAATAATTAACAGTAGGGATTGTTTCTTGTCAGTACTGAGCTGATTTGAAGAACTGCTGCAAGATAAAGATAGATACATATGGGGATTTTCCTAATTGCCTACAATGTCAGTTCTAAATCCCACTGAAATCCATGATCCCTCACTTAGACAGAATAAATCTTTTTGTTGTAAAAACTGCACATCACAGACACTGGAAAAGAACATCAAGACAACACTTTGTATAAAAGGAGTCATAGGTTACAGTCAATGTAAGGTTTAAGTAAGTACCTGTAATTGTAAATCTGATTTTAAATGGCTTTTCTTTTTATATGAAAAAAACCAAACACAAAACAAACTACAAAACAAACAACCCCCAACATTGGCTTTCAGCAGAACACTCCAGCTCCACATTTTAGTATACACTTCTTTTTTACTCGGTTATTTCCCAGACTAAGGCCAATATCAAATACTGTAAAAGAAGCTCTGCCCTACATTGTAGCGTTGCAGTTCCATTTCCAACAGCAAGTGCTCTTGTGCACACACATCCACAGGCAAGACAAAATTCTATACAACTGCCAGAAGAATTATGCATAATTTGCCAAACAAAACATTACTAAATATTCCAGTAGTCTAATAGCAAATTTTAAAGCAACCCAAGAGTCATTTTTAAAAATAATTTAAAAAAATATTACCATAGGTCCTGGTGGCCCTTGGTCCCCTGGATCTCCCAAGGAACCTGGTGTGCCAGCATTACCCTAAAAATAGAAATACAAGTATTGTTATTTATAATTGCACAAATGTACAGCACAGAAAAACCTCTAAAACTATATTGTGAGCTGGATCTTGCATTTACATGAAGATAGATTACTATGACTAAGAACAATTAGCAACTGACATCTCTAAAGACTTAGAGCTGCATTCTCTCAAGATCTCTTGCCCAGGATATGACAAGAAATTATCAGAGTGGGAACTAATTTCAAATTTTTTTGGTGAGGAAACACTTAAGAACTAAGGGCTTTTCTTACAGGACTCTTCAGAGAGTTAGACAGATTTATCATTCTTACTCTTCTACCCCTAACTCCTTTGGGTCCTTCAGCTCCTGGAATGCCTGGGTCTCCATCTTCTCCCTGAAAATTAATGAAATCCAAAACTTTAAAGGAAAAGAGAAGACAGAAAGACAGATAATCACTTTCAAACAAGAATAATGTAAAAGCAAGACATAAAAAAAGCAAGCATGCTGATTTTATCATACCTCTGGACCAGGATATCCTGTGAATCCAGATTCTCCCTACCAAAATAAAGGACAGAGACTTCATAAGAACTTTGAGATCTGCTTGCTGTTTGATGTCTTTTAACTAAAACTAATTTTGAAATTAGTGTTCCAGCTCATTCAAGTAACAGCGGCAACTAAACTGGTCTCAAGTGACACCATTTTAGATTAACACCTTGTTAATCTAAAAGAAGAGCATTTTAAAAATTTCCAACAGCTTCTTAATTTTCAAGAGCATTAAGTTTTTCAATTAAGTGTCTTATCAAAACTTATTCATGCCTCCTAGTAAGATACAGTGGAATTCATGTTCAGCAATCACAAGCGAAGTATAACATTCAGAGCTCAGTGCTTAAATGCTGTTTCAAAATGTTGGACACTCTATAATAAATAGTGATACCATGGTATTTTGTTGGCATATTAGAAATCACTTAATTAATTGTTTCAGTTTTTGGTGTGTTCTTTGCTCATATATGAGAAATAAGGGAACTCTCACTAAGATCAATCAGAATAAAAGTATCTTTCCTTGACATTAGAGCAACTATCAGAATTCATGCTACTTAAGTATGTCCTTGTTTTAACAGTTTCCTCCCATGAAAGTGCTCATGCTTGTCAAACATCATATTAGTTTATCCTACAATTTCCAGAAAACTAGATGCACATACACCCTAGTATAAACCTAAGAGTATAATGTGACTATGAACCTGTATAAATAATAGCAACCTTAAGTAAAACCTATACCAAATGCTGTTCTCTTAGCTGTCAGAGAGAGCAGCTCTTTCTGGATCACTATTCTGCAGTGAATTGGTTGTTTTTATTAATTATTTTAATTTAGGCCCTGCCAAACCTTAAGCAGACACTTCTGTATATAAAAAAGGGCTGTAAGTAAATCCTTTAAAACAATTAATAATTATAAGATCTTCCAGAAACCTTTTCTTACCTTTCCCTGAAATGAACAAGTAGCAGATTAAAAGAATTAGTCTTGCATATAATGGATGTGTAACCTGTGAAACTTGTCCATCAAAGGAAATTGTTGGGGCTAAGAAGGTAAGAAAAGGGAATGGATAATGAGAGGCATCAAATTATAAGTCATTTCAGGAAAAGGAGCTTGTAAGTTGGAGAGTCTCCTGGGAAGCCTTTAATACCTTTTATGCCACTTATGCAGCGCTCTGCTTCTCCCACAAAAAGGGAGAATGGAACAGATAGGCCTCCAGAGAGATCCACTGGAGCACTCCTGCTTCACAAGTGATCAGAAAGGACTAGCTTTATATCAACACTACACAAACTCTTTGGAAGGAGGACTGCAGCTGTTTCCAAAACCCTGACCACTTTGCTCATGGACTAACCCATTGGTGCCACTGATGCCATGATTCTGACCTCATCCCTTCTGTGTACTTTCATTTTATCTGGATTCTTGTATGTTTTTAGAGAAACAGACATTTCACTACTATTTTTTTTCAGGGCTGTGAAGGAAATTATAAGAATTTCTGAATATGCAGCCATCCAGAGATGAATCCTCAGATCTTACTGCTGACCATATTTCCTATTAAAGCAGCAGGATGTTTGGAGAACACCACCCTCATCTTGGTAATCAAGAAATCCCTTCTGTGAAAGATGAAAAATTTTAAAAGTCCATGTATTGCCTCACCAATACATGCCAACATGAGTGGCTAGTCAAGCAGACTGAAGAGGGGAGGATGCAGTGTACTCCAAGAAGTATAATTCCTCAAATCCATATACACATATCAAGGGAAAAAGTAAGAGAGAATTGTTCTCAAAAGGATATCTTGCTGAAGAATTTGTTCATCCTTACCAGGATGTTTGTGAGAAGCCTGAGCCTCTTTCTGAACCTCAGAAATGCACTTACATTTCCTTTGAATCAAGTATGGATGGGCATGGCTGATTTGACACTGCAGAATGAAGATTGAGACACATCCTGACTCTAAGTACTCACCTTTGCTCCTTTGTTTCCTTCAGGACCATAGGCATCTCTGCCATCCATACCCTGCATAAGTTAAATATATAAAGAGGTAGCTTTTAACACAGGATTCGATTTACATCCAATTCCATTTTGCAATAAAGATGGCCCATTACAATGAGGTGCCCAGGCTGTTATGACTGACGAAGTAGGAAACAGTAGCAGCTATCACAACACAATGTAAAAACTCTCCACTCTGTGCCCTACCTCTAACATATTCTTTCTCTTCTAGAGGGAGAAAGATACTCAACCTGAGGGGAAAGATATTCAATCTGGCCCACAAGGAGCCTGGTGTCCATAAGGAAACAAAGAAATAAATATTAAATAATTTTAATTGTATCAAATAGAGAAAAAGGAAGAAAAATAATTGTACTGATTCAGTTGGATGGATATTAAAACTACAGGGGCACCCTGATTTAGGGCAGACAGACTCACAGGCATGCCTCTCTGTCCAGCTGGTCCCACTGGGCCCTTCTCTCCAGGGTCACCAGGTTCACCCTGTTGCAATTGAAACATAAAGGGCATTAGTTTGTCTCATTCCGGATAATTCTTCTTTCTGAAATATAAACTTGCCTGCTAGACTGAAGTGTTTATACTTGATGCCAGCTGAAAGCATTACAGACCCTCTTTCATGAAAGGTTCCTGATGGTGGAACTGGAAAGTACTTCGGCAAACCAGAACGTGCTGAGCATTCGTACAGCTACACCCCAAAGGCCTTCTTCATTCAATAAAATTCCCATTGTTATACAGAATTACCAGTTTTCTGGAAACATTTCTATTAATGGTCGCAGGATGTAAACTGGAATTCTACCAGCCTGAAGTGTCTGTTGATAGCAGACAATATTTCTCAGGCAGTTTGTCTGCATTGTGCTCTTAGGTCTCTTGCATGTTTTATTTTCTTTAGCTCCTTTTTTCGTTTGAACTTTCTTAATGAACTTTCTTCTAACAAGAACCTCAAAATTAAACAGCACAAAACCGGTCTAAGAAAACAGAACATAGTTTGAGAAAATAGAATGTATGGATTAAATTCCTCTTCCTAATTTTTATCACCGTTTCATTTTCACACAGTGACTCATCATAGTAGCACTTTGACCTTCTGATACCTCTCTTGTCACTGAATGTAATAATATACTGAACATAGTAATCCTTCAAAGAGACTGAAAGGATTAGCTAACTGGTATTATTTATGCTTTTTAGATTCAAAGATGCAACAACACCTAAAATGGGTTATTTTTATTGAACAAAATAAGTCTGTCATTTCAACACTCATTAATGAAACAATAACGAACTTTTATTATTAGTGAATCATAATGTGAACCACCTATTAGTGGTGTTTAACTTCATGTTGATCCAGTTCTTTACAACATATTAATTCCTGTATAATAGACACCGTAGCAGTTAAGGTTTCTTGGACTGGTTAGGAATCTTTAGAACAAAAAGGTTACAACAAGCAGCCATGCTTCACTGAACTGGGAAATTCATATTGGACACTAGGAAAGCATTCTTCATGGTGAGGGTGATCAGTCACACGAGCAGGCTCCCTAGGAAGGTGGTCACAACACCTAGCCTGTCAGAGTTCTAGGAGCATCTGGATGATGCTCTTGTCATATGGTTTAGCTTTAGGTAGTCCTTTGAAGAGCAGGAAGTCGAAATCAATGATCCCTCAGAACCTGAGATATTCTATGATCAACTGGTATGTATTTTCAAAGGATTAGACAGATTCTTGGAATGATAAACAAGCTCAACAGCCAGTACTGCCTTACCCCTACTGCATTTTGTAAGAAGCCAGGCCCCATTGAGAACTTACAACAGCAGCCATGGCAACACAAAAAATTTCTTAGTATAGCTCTGACACCTGCAAGATTACCTTAAACCCATCACTTACTTTTCCATCCAATCAAAAAATGTCTATAATATGTAATATTCTTCACGTGTTCCACAGGAATAACACAAGTATTAATTCATGCTTGTTCAGTCAGATACTTGAATGAATCATGCTGTTAGACTGCTGCAATTAGGTACCTTGAAAATCTTTACCTTTGCTCCTCTTGCACCTATCTTCCCAACAGAACCAGGTGGACCAGGGGGCCCCATACCTGCCTGTAATCACAAGTATCAGTTAAAAGGTGAACAATGAAGAAATGAAGGGCTCATTGCAGGCAAGGTTCATTGCCACTTAAAATTATTACAGAATCAGCATAAATATTAGCACATTAACAGGCTTTTGAAGATCACAGTAAGACTTACTGGTCAAGCTATCATTCCAGTTGTTTCCTGTTTTCTATATGACTGCTTTAAACTTATCAAAATGTTACTAAGTGTGACACCAGTGTCTGAACAGATACCCAGTGAATTCTTGCATATGTGCACAAACAATATGAATATATATATACACATGCAAACATGTGTTTAAGCATGAGCATCATTACATGACTGAAGCAGATGCCCAACACTGACAGAGTAGGACATTCCAGTCTTGAGTTACACTGGTGTAATACCAGAATAAGAACCCCCAATATCAACACCATCACACAAGTGATAGCAGCAGGCAGTGCTCAATTGTTACAATCTCCTCATACTCTAGCATTACATCTCAGAGGCCATATTGAAGGAAACCACTCACCATTATCTAACTTTGCCTTCAAACGCACATCTGTACATCTATATTTATACATGCTGCAAGTCACATTGTTAGTCCAGATAATATAGAACTGAGAATGGAATCTAGAGCTATGGCTTTTCATTGCAGTAATGCAAAAGCTTGGTAACACAGAAGTTCACTTCCTATTCACCCACCTTAACTTATTTTCAAGGCTATTATTTTATCATATGAAGCTGCAAATCAGTTTCCTTAAGGTTGATACTAAAAAATCTTCAGTTTCTTCTATGTTTTTTAACAACTCTTCATAAGAATAATATCAACACTGAAAATCCTCATGTGTACAGCAGGA
>NW_009952263.1:846815-862381 GCF_000747805.2 Chaetura pelagica
GCAGGAATATATAATTTGAAACTAACCACTGGGCCCGGCATGCCTTGTGGTCCTGGAGGTCCTCGGATCCCTTGTACTCCTCTTGAGCCCTGATGTAAAAGAGCCATTGAAAAAAAGCCAGTTCAATATTGACTTTCAATGAAGAATAGATTTCTGCAGTGACCAGATTTCAAGTGCCCGTTTCACAAGATTTAATGCACAGGTGAACCTTCTAGCTCTTTGATTGTACGGATGTGACTGTGTGAAGGAGCTGATCTGGTCACTGCCTGAAGGCCACGTTCAGAGAGCCACTGCAGTGTCTAAGATACCAAGGGAGACATAAGCAACCCAGTATCAATTAGGTACACTTACTTCAGAGGCCTGTATCTTAAAGCTTATCTTAAAAGTTAAGAGCATCTTGGATGCATCTAAGAGTATCTTAAAACTGAAAACTACTGTGAGCAGTCTACTGGCAGAATTCTCTTCAAAATTACTCCATCAAGCAGCTTGTTAACACAAAGCCTTCCTCTTCAGTTTTGTCGATCAGTATATCACTTTCATCATTTTAATCACCCAGGAAATACAGTACATTCAAAAATGCAATAGATTTTATGTGCTTAATGGTAGCATTTCCTAATTAATTTTTAAGATATCTGCCTAAGAATATCTTTTAAGTTAGAGGGGTGTTGGTTAATTTACTTACTTCTGCTATTCCCTTACCTCTTCATTTCACTGGAAGCTGCACCCACATAAACCACAAGATAAAATTGCCTGATTTAATTTCTCAGCGTTACAGAGATTTGCCAAGGAAGGATCTTACTCATCATATTCATTAGTTGAATTTAAAAAGACATTCCAAAAGAAGAACAAAAGATAAGACTGACAACTCGTCTTCTCCATAGCTAACATAAAAACAACTCAGAAGTTTTTTTAGTTACCTGTGGGCCTGGAAGACCAGAGTCTCCTGGAAAGCCTGCTTCCCCCAGATCTCCTTGCTCACCCTGCCAGAACAAAAACAACAAAAAAACCAACATTCATACCAAACAAATTAACACCTGTCATATCTACATCAACAGAAAATAATCTCATATATTCAATGCTCCCAAACAGCTTTCAAGAAGCTTTGAATTCCTGTTGAAGAAAACTCAATGAAAAAATAGAAGAGCTGAGTAGCGTTTTTTAGTTTCTTAGGGTGCGTGATGAATGTTAAAACTGCAGTACACAAGGTTAGTTCCTTCTGCTTTGCATTTTGCTAAGTGCATTTTACACCATGGTCTCAACAATATTCCTTTATTATGCCTGTCCTTGTCCACTGTAGAGACCATGAAAAGTCAAATCCAAGGCCACACCAAGTAACCAGAGTGAAAGATGGGGAGTATAAAGACATTTAATTCTAGGATGAACTGTGAAAGCACGGTTCCCCCTCAGAGTAGTTGTATCACTTAGACTCTTCCAATTCTCTCCCCCAGCCCACCAGGGGGGGACAGTGGCTGTGTGGTGCTTGGTTGCTGGCTGGGGCTGAACCATGACAATAGGTAGCAGCAGTGTCAGCCACTCACCTTTACACCTGGAGGGCCTCTTCGACCTGCTGCACCCTAGGGAGAAGTGGCACGAGATTACATCCAGACCACTGAGGAGTATGTGAAACAGCAGTTTGGCATAAAATATATTACACACACAATCAAAACATTACAGCTTATAGAAAACAGATTATTTCCAAACAAAGGCTTATGGCAAAAATAAGAAAAGAGTGGATTTGGAACAGAAACTCATACACAGTAGGACTTATTTAAAAAAAAAAAGCTTTAGACACTTAATGAGTGTAGAGGCAAAGCATCTTAAAATTCTGGAAAACATCTTCCTGGTCAGCAGCACCTTGGCTGATAAAGAGAACAAGAGCCCTTTTCACTTCCCCTAATCTAAGAGGTCTGCACTGCTGCCTGCTGCACACTGCTCAGCAGCACTAGTGAAACATACTGTTAAACCTCATGGAACTGGAGGCCTCTTGGACATTTATGCAGCTTGACTAAGAAGCAAGCATCATTGCAGAATTTGGCATTAGGCATCTTTCTGACAGACTAGAAGAGATGCCTTTTTCAGTTCCAGTTGCCAGTGGATTAAAAAGAGCAACTCAACTGCCCGTGAATTTATACATAAATTGAAAAGGCATACAGAACTTGCAGTCACAGGGAAAAAGAAGGGATAGGTTTATCTATGGAGAAATGATAAAGCAATTAAGGCTCACGGAAAAGGTTTCATTGAGTTTTAGACTTCACATATATCAGACTTGAAATTAACAGGACAGCAAATTCCCAATTAAATAAACCCACAAAACAAATAAAACACATTGTGATACACATGTGCTTCACTATGAAAATTTTAGAAGATTTTTATTCCCTCTAATTGCAGGAGTTTTAAGTGTGGGACAAAAGGAAGAAGAAAAAAAATTGTTTTCTCAATGGGAACCCCATCATATGTTGTATCAGTTACTGCATCAACTACTGTTCTTACATCAGGACCAGCATCACCCTGCTCCCCTTGGAGTCCTTGTGGTCCTGGGTCTCCCTGCAAAACAAAGTAATGCTCTTCAAACACTTTTTCTTGTACTCATATATTCTTCTTTATACATTTGTTCTTTGTTTTGTCTTCTAAGAATTTTCATTGCAATCAGTTGTATCATGGTGAACACTGATTTTTATTTTTGTCTTCTGCAAAAAATTTACCATCCAAAATAATAAACCAAGAGATGATGTTTGCTTTGTGTTTCCAATGCATCAGTTACTAACAGCTGACACTTGATGCAGGCTTCTGTGAAATATTTTTTGTCAACTTAAGCCTTTCAGTTTGACTTATTAAGATGAGAAAGTTTGATGAGGTTTGCTCCCAAACAGTCAAAAACCCCACAATTACTCTCCCAAGGATGACCTTTACTTTTTTACTGCTTTCAGCACACTCTACACAGACATACCGGTGCACACACATCTCAACATGTGCATACAACACTACTTGCTTAGATAGAATCAAACCTCTAAAACATTTTTCTTAAATGTTTCTAGTTCTCACCCTTTTGAGCTTTCACCCACCACCCTTTATATATTATTGTCCAACTACTTATCCTTGCTTATTCTTTCCAAAAAAAGTGTGATGGTAAAATGTGTTGTGCTTTCCTGTTACGTTTCTTTTCTTGCAGTAAAAGTTTAGACATCACTACATAAGCTCATATTCCAGCTCATATATTTTAGGTACAGGTCAAATCGGAGTTTATGCACCACCCCGAGGAAATAGATGTTCCATAGTAAAATGAGTACAGCCTGTTCGTGCCCAATGCATTTTTCCCAGTGTGGTTTTTAACACAGAATTATAAAACAGTTAAGGTTGGAGGGGACTTCACAGATCATCAGGTTCCAACCTCCCTGCTATGAGCTGGGACACATCACACTAGACTAGACTGCACAAAGCCTCATCCAACCTGGCCTTGAACAGCTCCAGGGAGGGACCTTCCACAACCTCCCTAGGCAACATATTCCAATGACTTACTAATCTCACGGTGAAGAATTTTTTCCTAATATCTAACCTAAATCTACCTTCTTTCACTTTAAAACCATTACCCCTTGCAGGGTACCCTTCACTACCCTCTCTGGTGAAAAGCTCTTCCCCAGCTTTCATGTAGGCCCCCTTCAAGTATTGGAAGGCCACTATAAGATCTCCCTGAAGCCTTCTCATCTCCAGGCTGAACAGCCCCACCTCTCTCAGTCTGACTTCATAGCAGAGGTGTTCCAGGCCTCTGATCACCTTCGTGGCCCTTCTCTGGACCCTTTCCAACAGATCCATGTATTTCTTGTACTGAGGGCTCCAGAGTTGTAAGCAGCATTCCAGGTACAGTCTCACCAGAGCTGAGTAGAGGGACAGTATCTTTACAATACATTAAAAGAAGCTTCTCAGGTTGGTGATGTATATTTGTGGTAGAATAATATATATATATATATACTAAATACATATCTTTTCTTAGCTCTTATTATGAGAATATTTCCATAGTCTTTGTTAACCTTTTAAACTTTTAAAAAAATTTTTACGGTATCAAACACTTCTCAAAGCTTTCTGTGTTGCAGATACACACTGAAGGCGTGTAAAAGAGCTCCTTAGTCACTGGACAGCCAATAAAACATAGCAATTATGCAAACACACTCTCCATAATCCTTGCTTACCTGCTGTGACAGGTTTCCCTTTTCACCCTTAGGACCAGGAACATTACTGCTAGTCCCAGGATCTCCCTGGAAAAGTTAAGCAGAAAGCTCAGTATTTTCTGTGACCATATGAGATTTTTCATTGCAGCCAACAAGAAATCCAGAGGCTATTTTAAATGAAGATGCTTGTAAAAACACTATATAGGAAGTTGTGCAAAGTCCACAATTTATTTTTTTCTTCCCAAAGAGATGAAAAGAAATATCAAAGATGGGCAACAAATTAAACCCTGAAAATGTAAAGCTGTTCTGGTTGTTTGGTTATAGTTAACTGAGTTAAGTTCATAACCAGTTAGTGAGTTTCAGATGGGGTTACACTAGAATTGAGTTCCATTTAGCCACTTAATGCCACAGATGAAATCCTGATCTTTCAGAGGCAAGTTACCATGACACCCCATTTCTTTTATAAGCATTGGAAGACAGGAATCAACACTGTATTTGACTGTAACAAAAGTCTCTGAAGTATCTGTAAGAAGGCTTAAAGCTGTGATACAAGAGGTGTGGTGTCTCCACTGAAGTTTTAGTCCTTAGAAACTGCACATATATATGGCTCTGGAGCATGCAAGGGAAAAAGTGTCAGCGTGAAGAATTAACTTGTCTTTCCATCATGATAAATTGCTACCAATAGTCAGTGGACAGGGTTTTCAAGTGATCCAGAAATTCCTCTGCAGGGTGGGGACCACCAGAGAGAACTAAAGTAGCTCCACAAAGAATTATGTTGCCCATGGCAAAAACAAATAAATAAAGCAAAAATGCTAGGAACAAGCAGGAAACCTGAGGCTTAAACACCTGCTTCCAAGCAGCATATCAAAACACATCAGTCCCTCTGCAGCTGAAGAGTTCAGGACTCCTGGAATATGCCATACTTCTTGCAGAGTACTGCACCATCTAGGGTTATGAAAAAATCTTCATATCAAATATACGTCACACAGCTCCAACACAGAATCCAGGTACTAATCAGTGCAACCTAAGAAAAATGAAGGAATAGACTTACATGATCTCCTCTTAGACCAGATTCTCCTCGTTCCCCTGGTTCTCCTCTGGGGCCTTTTCTGCCCTAAATTTATAAGAGCACAAGCAGTTCAGGAACAGATAAAAACAGAATCTGTGGTAGAGGAGGGTCAGATAAGAGAACATAGATCTGTTTAAGTCAGTGGAGCTACAGTGATTTGCAGCAGGAGCTGAATCGTATTAGAGAAGAGTCAGCTATTTAAAACAACTCACAGGCATTACAGATAGCATTACACTTTGGAAAGCTATTTCCATAAAATCTAAACATTACTATACAGATGCTTCACCTGGTTTCCTGTGTTGCCTTTCTCTCCAGCAGGTCCAGGAAATCCACGTTCTCCCTAGACTCATGAAAGGGGAAAAAAAAAAAACAACAAAAAAAACCTGTTCTTTCTGGCAAAGGTGGTTCCCAAATTTTGTCTGGCAGAATCCAATCAACTTCAGATATGCAGCTCTAAACAACAGAATTTCCGTTCAGGTTTAAAGTCTATTGAAAGGCACCAAAAATGTCTATTTTTAACTCTGAGGTGTGCATCTTTAATTGCACTGTACCTATCAAGTAATGATTACCTGCTCTCCATTAGTGCCATCAAATCCACTGTCACCATGTTCACCCTGCAGCAATAAGCACATAAAAACCCTATTAGCATCAGCCCACTTGCCTCTTTGAGCAAGAGAAGAAGTGTTCACCCTGTTTTTGGAAAGCTGAATAAGAATAGTTGTTTTCAATGGCTAGCAAGAATAATAAAGAATAGTAATTATAAATAGGAATGAATGAGTCAGACTTTAATGAACTATTAACTTTCATAGGTAAAAACACTTAAGAAGAACAACGGTTAATAAAACTATAGATGTACACCAGAATTTAAGTTCTGCTTTTCAATCTGTTCATCTTCAAATCTTTTTCCCAGCTGTAGCACCTTCAAAATCTAGATATATTCCAAAATACAATTACTAGTATTTGATCTAACATGCTGATATTGTTGTAATTCTGGTGTCAACCATCACACATTTGTATCGTGCCTTTTTTTTTTTTTTTTTTTTTAAATTAACTTTATACCATGAATGGTGTATTGAAAAGCTAGAAAGAATAATCAAAACAAAAACAATTTCAAAAGACTGACTTTGGACTTTAGGACTTGTCAAAGAAACTTCATGATGGTTTCAGCAATGTCATGCTCACTACATAAATAGTGGTCACATTTCCATTCAAACACACACTGCACTTCTCTTTCCTCTGTCTGGAAGAGGAATTACCCTAGTGCAACCATTTATGACAGCCATTTTCTCACCAAACATCCATCCCGACCTCAGGGAGTCTGTAATCTTAACTTATTGTTCAGATGAAGAGTGAGGCTTCTGAACAGTTGTAACTGTAAGAATCTTATCTCATTTTTGTATGTTCCACAATGTTTCAGACCTGGCCAAATAGCACACTCAGTTTTTAAAAGATATTTTGAAGTGTTTCTTCCATCTTTCTTTACTAGGATAAAAATGAAGGAATTCATTGTGGTGGTTTTATTTGTAGTAAGAAATTAAATCAGCAGAGACAAATATCCTGAAAGCTGAAAGAACAGTCAATAAATCACTGGAGGTGGCACAAGAGCCTGTTGTAAATGCCAGTTAAACCAACAGGAGTCTAACTCTGACTGAGACTACAGATACAGTCACTTCATAAGTTTTGATGCTAAATTGACTTCGCAAAACCACCCAGTTAAAGTGTCTGAGGAAAACTTGCATCAATTTGTAACAGTTTTGTATATACTACAAGGAAAAATAGCTGACTGTACATTTCAATAAGATTAATATGTCACAAACAAGAATTTATTGAATAAGCTTTCCTGAAAATTTTTGAACATCAAGTAAGCAATCATGACTTTTAATCATGTCTTAATTTTTCCCTCATTCATTTCCTATCTCTGAAAACCTGAGCCAACCTTCATGTATTAAATATTCAGTATTGCCTTTTTTCTCCAAATAGCTGTACTAAAATGCCTTGCAGACTTCAATAAACTGCCTCATCTGCTAACTTACTAAGTTAGCAATATTGAATCACATTTTTTATTTGCTGAAAATTTCCTATTTTTAGTTAAACTAAAACTAGTGGATATAATGACACAACATAATCAAGATGCTCACATATTCATTGGATTTCAGTAGGGTTTGTGCTCCTGATAAGTCTTGCTTAATCAACTTGAACACATCAAAATCATTGGCAAGTACTCTCTCTCTTCTATAATCAGATGTTTAGAGGAGGAAAAATTACTTCAGCGAACAGAACATAAAATGGAAAAGGGAAGAAAATCATACAGAAGGATTTAAAAAGTCAGTGCACAGCAATACTTTAAATAGAGCTGAGGTATCAAAAATACTCTCTGAACTTTCCCACACGTACAGCTGCTCAGGTTTGGAGTCAAACGACTTCTGAATCTTTGAGGCTCCTAAATATTTTCTAAGAGTTGTTATGTACCAAAATACAATTTGACTTCCATTTTAATTGCTCTAGCTTTGGAACTAATATTGCCATTATAGGTCATTGTGTTCCAGGCTTCATATTTTATTAACAAATTGGTGATAATCTCTCTTTGATGAACAGGTATGTTTGAATGATTAAATAAGCAGAGCTGCAAGATCAGTGAATGACAGAGAAGTTTGGATATTGAAAAAGTGTCAATAATGACTCAGTGAAAAAGCTAGCCAAATCCTCCATAAATATTAGTCGCAATCATTTTTTTCCCTTTCTGCTCCATTTCCTCAACAATAGAAGATTCAACTCACCAAAATTACTATCTTGACAGATTACTAAAACAGCTAGAAAATAAATTCCTTTCCTGACAATTAGACTAAATCAACTATGACGGTAACCATGCTAAAAACACAGTACAAGTGAGATTGCTGCTTTTAAAAAATGTGATACCTAAGAGCTCACTTAAATCTATTCTTATACAACCATAGCAGAAGAACATTAAACACTCTGAAGTTTGTACAGTCTTTTTCTTCTTTGTTGCTATTTTCATTTTTACAAGGTAACATGAAAATTGCTTACACATGAAATCACATACCTGACTTCCTCTATAGCCTCTGCCCCCCTGAAATTGAAAATAAACATAGATGAAATTTAGTTGAAGTATTTTGATTGAGCTTGAGAAGCAGGAGACCTTGTTGCGCAGAGGCAAGCTGGGCATGGTATTTGTAGTCCCTACTGTAAAAGCCCCTACTGCCACATATGAGACTGACCCCTTTCCTGTGGGAAGATAGTGCAGCCTTCATTTTAATTCCTCTTCTGTAAAGCTTTATAGTTTTCTCTAAGGCCAGTCTGGAGTTGGTGGTGAAAGTCACTGGCAAGTTTCTGAGTCAGCAAAATCCTTAGCCATTTGACCACCTTTGGTTACACAAAGTAACTCTCAAGAGGTCATAGCAAAAAATGTCTACTGTTCTTACAAGCTGGGTCTTGCTGTCCATCCCTGCTTCAGGAAGACACTACAGTCATTTTTCCTCAGTACAGAAAACAGGTTTTTGGGAAATCAAAATAGGAAGTGCTTCAGAGTGACACACTTGCCTTTTTGCCTCTGACCCCTGGACATCCCCTGTCTCCTTGACTCCCATTGAAACCAGCTGGGCCTCTCTCCCCCTAAGAAACAAAAGAGAATGTTCAAATTCATCCATATAACAATGGTTACTTGTTGTCATCATATAAGATTAAAGCAAGAGAGAATTATATCACCATTCACTGCATTAAGGACACAAATGGAAGTCACATGGAAAGTTTCATACTAGCTTAAGACAATAGTTAATTACTAGTTTGGGTTGCACCTGGTTCACTGTTCTCCCTACCACACCATGTTTTACACTGTGCTACAAATCTCTGACTGAAATCTCTAAAATGGGAAGTTGGACTCTTGGTGGGTTGTTTAACTGAATATTGAATGACTTTCCTCTAGTCACTGATCTCTAAAGACTTCTATTCCACGATTCTTAGGATGGAAGTTCTAAAACCAATTGGAAAGAGAGCAGCAACTCCCAGCAGATTCCCTTAAAATTGCTGTCTAAAAAGGTAAACTATGACACACTAAATGAGAACAAACAGTAAACATGAGAGCCTCTGTACTACCATGCAAAAGAGAAGAGAAACTTGAAGAGCCTCAGATCAGAAGAACAAAGACCATTTACTTTCTTCATCTTTAAATAAGTCTCACTCTCTAAACTAGCAAAAAATCAACATGGATCACAGTGTCACAGAACCATGCCACAATATGGAGGGAAGAAAAAAAAAATAATAAAGAGAGAAGTTTAAACATTTTAGCCTGGCTGCATTGCCTATGTGAAACGTTAAGACTAATTCCTGAGATGAACACTACACCATGATAAAACAAAGTTGTCCGGCATTATCTCCACAACTTCCTTTCCTTGTGGCATCTTTCATAGTCTACTATCAGCAGTCTACTTTCTGCCCTGTATTTACTACATTCAGCTGTTTTGGGTACTTCAAATTCTTACCCCATGGCTGGAAAAATTTTTAGCCTTTAGCAAGGAAAATTTACAATATGAAAATCACATGTAGGCTTCACATGCAAGAAATGGAGTAAGTTTCTGAAAGTGTGAACATGACTTCTTTCATCCTTCCACAGTAAAGGAAAGCGAAGGGACCAGAAAATTTAGAAACAAGACTTTTGTAATTTAAGTGTTCTGGAAGATGATTCTGGATTCTCAGAAGGAAAAAAACAAATTTAATTTCATACAGAAAAACAAATTGAATACTGTTTTCAACCCTTCATTACTTCAAAAAAGACAAGATGTAGAATCTTTCAAATCAAAATGTTGTGGTGAAAAATTTGAGGCAGCCATTTAAGTATGTTAAAAATGTTTATCATATTAAAAAAAACCCAGGGCTTGAACTTTAACTCCTCCTTATGCCATGTCACTCATGTTTGCTCCTCAGTAACATATTTTAAAGTCATTCTGGAAACTGCTTATATGGAATTTTGTTTAAAAAAAAATATCTGTGGAAACCGCTCCAGTAGCTACAGCCAAAGATTTCCAAAGAAACTGTAAAACCACCACTACAATGCACTTTCTTGATAATCCCAGATGTCAACAGCTCTTTTCCACTACTGCCTTACTCTGAGTAGACAGCAGGCTTGCTCCGGGCTGCCTCACCAAAGGCAAATTCAGGCTGACCAATCTACTGTGAGAACTTGAACTACTCTAGTGTGAATTTTACAGAGAGAAATCCTTGGCTGGTTCTTGGTTTGCAGGCTTCTTACCTGTGTTTAGGAGTAATATTCATGTCATTAGGTGCAGTGTTATAAACCCAGTCCTATGCTTATGGTGCTAAGGAAATGATGTGTTATTCTCTGCAGGATTTTTGTTTGTTTCTAGATAGCAAAACAGAAAGAAATACTCCTAGTGGGCTGGGCTTTGGCTTACGCACATTATGTTAAAGTTTGTGTCAGGAACAGAACACAAAAGTCTTTGCTATCCAGTTAAAAGGTAGTCACTGGTGCTAAGAACAGAAGGGATGGCTTTTTCAAGAACTATCTGCACAGAATCTGGTACAGACAGTCATAAAAAATGAATATACAATTTAGCCACAAATATGCCATATAATATGCTGCTGTGTGATTCTTTCTAATTGACTCTGTTTCTGCATCAGAAGTTAACTAGGAAGTATGGTAAGAAGCAAATGGAAAGACAATCAAGCCTGTATATTTGCCTTTAGAGACACATTGCTACACACATTTTAGGTTAACATTGATGAGCACTGTGAAAAGTAAATACAGACAGGTTCAGGCACCAACCAACATCACATAGGCAGGAAGGAACAATGTTTACTTACAATCCAACCTTCCTCACCAGGATGGCCAGGAGATCCTCTGTAACCTGTACTTCCCTAAAAAACAAGAACTCAAGAGTTAAGTAATGCTGTTCTCCAAGCACATTGGGTTCATTTCTATCAGATTACTCAGCATCTAGAAATATAAAGCATTTCCCGAAAATTAGATCTGGTTATACTGAAGAGGGTAGGCTCCATCAAACTACATCTACACAGACACTCTGCACAGTCCTATGTGCTTCACGTGGCTGTGGAAAAAAAACAACACAACAATACAAAATTGTTCAATATAAAATGTCAGCATGTTATGTCAGGAAACTGTCTGGTGGCTTATTTGGTCAAAGTAAACCTCTTCCTTAGTGATTTGGAAAATAAACTATTATACACTAATGAAATTCTAAGGTGAAATGAAAAATAAGAGAAGCTGAAAACTTGTTAGGATAAAGATACTGCAATAATACCTTACAAAGGCTTTCAGGAACATTGCAACTTTGTATTTAAAGTGATGCGAACCTCACATCCCCAAGGCAAAAACCTGAAGTGAGAGAAACTAGAAAAAACGGGAGTGTCTAGGAATTAAAATGCACAAAAACAAGACATGAATTTGTGCTGCAAAAACATGTTTTTACAATTGTAGGCTGTACAAACCAAGCATCATGTCTGTCTGCTAAACAACTATGTCTATATTCCAGACACTGTTCTGTCAAAGCACATTAATCTAGAGATTCTAATAAAGAAGAAAGGTGTAAGAAAATCAACAAGAGTAATGGAAGAAATCAGTACATTTAAAAAGTCTATACTTCCGCTAAGGTATAAAAAAATATATTTAACTGCAACCACATAACTGAAGCACATGAACTACAGATATATTTTACTTAGTCTGTTACCGGAATACACAGAAATAATGGAATGAATAGTAGTTAAATGGAGAAAACATACACTAAAAACCTTAATAATGAAGTCTACCAGCATGCTGTAGAAATCGTGATATCTGTAATACTCAAAAGGCTTAAAACAGACAATGTAAATTCTTAACTGAAATAATGCAAATTAGTACTGTATTGGATCAGAAGAAACTTATAGAAGAGGGTATTTGGAATAACCAGAAGCACAAAAGGATAAGGTTCACACCTAGTGAAAGAGAATTATTTTCTAGTCTCAATTCGTTGGCTCAATCTCATCCGCAATAGTTAATAAGCCTCTTGGTTAATGAGACTTAATTTTTAAATCCCTCTCAATTTTCTGCTCAGCTAGTGAAGGAGAGTGCTTAATGATTTTTATATGTGTGAATTATTGACATTACAAAAATACTTTTGCAGTAGGAACACACAGCAGAGAAATTATCACATTTCATGTTTCTCCTTCATGCATCCTAACAGCAAAGGCCATGGGCACATGCATGCATGCTCTGAAAATAAAAACACTTTCTTAATTCTTAAGTCACGTCTATCTTAGCACTCCTACTTTTGTCCCAGGACTTCCTTGGCCACCACGATCACCATTTTCTCCAAGGCATTTACAAAAAACGTTGCAGCATTTCCTTTCTGCAACAGTATCCTGAAAAATTACAAGAAATATTTCATTTATGTCTATTAAACATAAAACAAAAACTGATTCCCCCCCCTTTTGTTTATATCACAGAAGGACTTACAAGGTTTCTCTGCAAGACACCAGCAATATCTGCAAAGCCAACACTCAGAGGTTCATTATAGCCAAATCCTCTGCCAAACTCTATTTCCCGAAGTTCAGTCAAGTTTTGTGCATTGTCCAGGCCAATTAATAGAAGTGCATCAAGACCTTCAACATAAACATCAATTTAAATTAGTGAATGCCTGAACTATATTATTTAACTAATAATATAATTGTGAGTAACAGCAGGTATGACTTCAACATAGCATCTTAAAAAAATATCAAGCTCTTGAGAACATTGTATAAAAGAAAAATCCAGATCAGTAATTCCCCAATTAACTTCTTTCCTCAGTTGTCAGACCAGATTGCTACTCAGTGCCCAAACAGAAGGGTAAAACTGTTTTCTCCTGCAGAAGTCAGAGTTGGGTCTAACTTCTGGCACTGAACTCATCAGTGAGAGGGGCTGCCCTGAATCACCCCAGCTGCTGGAGCTGGACTGCAGAAACTAGAATCATCCCAGGCCCTCTGCAACCCTAAACATGCTTCTGGTCCCGTCTGCCAACAAGTGACAAACCATCATGAGCAACAGTTTACATGGAGAAGTGAACATTCTCTCAGTGACTCCTAAGAAATGCCATATGAGCACAGAGAGGTAATGTTATGTGGAAAAGTTGCAGTGAGGGAGTAATACATTGGGCCATTGGTAGAAAGAGGCTGAAGCATCAATGAGTTACTATAATACCTTTAAAGCGAAGGGAGTCAACTGCTCTTCTGAGATCTTCCAGTGAATCATCCAGGCCATCTGAAAATACTAACAGAACCTGTCAAGAAAGGGAGTAACACCAAGTCAGTGGAGAAGACACTGAAAGTTGAGTCATTGTAAAAAGTACAGTTTGCATTGAAAACAGGGTACAAGGTGGCCAAATCGCACTACAGTGTGGTAGATCTGAAACATGGGCTGGAAAAAATGCTGAGGAGCAAGGAGAACAGAACACAAAAGCCTCTCTTCCCTGACAGCACTCCCATTTGAGAGATTTGTTTTGCTCAGCTCGTAGCATTTAATTAACATTGCTATTAATTATACCTCTCATCTTCTCAGTATGCTAGGTGGATGGTCAATTCTGCTGTGACTTATCCACTGAAGAGCTTTCTTTGATGTCAGAAGAGTTCTATATGTGAAGGTGGAGAAGAACTCAGAGCAAACAAAAACTTCCCTCTCTGCAAGAGTAGCTCCAGTTGGCTGTCATCTCAACCACACCAGGAAGGGCATCCTCTGGATCCAATCCTCCCTCCTCACAGATGCTTATGCCCCCTTGCCCCTTCCACATACGCAGTGCACCACCCTGTTCCACCCTCTACCATAACTTTCCTCGTTAAGACGTAGGCTTAGCTCACATAAGGATGCTAACCCTGACCCTTTGTACAGGCTGCATTCCCACCTTTTCAGACCAAAGAGCTACAGTTAAGCTCCTTTCAGGGCTGAAGAAAGCACAGTTTCTTACAGCTCCCCTCCAAGCTACCAGTCTCTTCCCATTTCTCTCCTCACCTTCCTTCCAAGAAGTGTAAGTCCTCTCAGGCCCCACTCACACAGTGGATTAGATTTCCCAGAAAGGGGCTGCACAAATAAACTGTTGGCTGCACCCAACAGTAATGGCTTCAAGTTCTTTTAAACTCTATGACCAACGAGTGGCCAACCACAGCTACAGCTCCTTCCCTCACACTCTTCTTTTACATCCTCTACACAACGCGCAGCTTCAACCAAGGTGAACTCTAGAGAATTACTTCTGTTAAGTCAAATATTTCAACAGGTGATAGAGGCAAATAAAGTGACTGCCACACCAAATACCCCATTTCTGTGCTAAAGGAGCAATGAGACCAGAATTTAAGAGCAGGCAGAATTAACTGGTTTCAGTGGTGGAAAGTTCCCAGAAAAGCAGTATGGAGGCACTAGCACTGATTCTACATTTGCTCAAGCAGAGTGTGATACAGTGGAGAGTTGGACCATGGATGGATAAACACATCACAGACTGTTAGAAACAACACTACAAGCCTGGGCTTGGTGGTGTGTGATCTTTTAAGTTTAAAAACATGTGGGAATAGGAGAAATGTGGAGTGCTAGTGTGGGCTTTATCTACATTTACAAAGCTTTCATTTATATGGAGCTCTTGCTGGAACACATCTGAGTTTTGCTTTGTCAAAAATGTTGGAATCAGGTCCAACTCTTTTGCTGTAAAACAGAGAAACAATAAATCACTACCCCGATGAGGTTTATAACTAATAATCTTTACAGAACAAGCATGTTTTTCCTCAGGATCCTAGGGAGATTAAATTGGATTTTATGTGCATTCTAAAGTCTTGTATTTTCAATGTGCACCTAAGCAGTATCAGAAAGGAATATTAATCCACTGGTAAAGTGCTGAGATAGGCAGCATATTTATTTCTAGTAATAATGCATAAACAGAAAGAAGCCTTGCTAAACTATCATCTTCAACAAGGTTCTAAAAGAATTGACTATTAGGAGAAAAAAATGTGTTGCTTTTACTTCTATGCCACACAAGTTCTCCAAAAGCAACAAAATCATATGTGGTCATGTTTCCTGTTCAGAATTAAACTAAATTTTAAGAAATCTTGGGGAAAATCATAGTATTAAATATGCACCAAATTGCAACTTAAATTGGTAAGCCATACCTATGCAAATGCTGTAAAAAAAAGAAACAACAACACTCTAGAAAGTCAATTTTCTTCTGAAGCAGGGAATTTGTAACAATATGACTTTCTCACTCTATATTCAATTAAAATTAACATTTTATAAAGTAAGGCTCACAGAGGAAATCCCTTATGTGTTTTGCAAGGACTACCCTGTCCTTTCTCAG
>NW_009952263.1:862595-894159 GCF_000747805.2 Chaetura pelagica
AGGAAGGTCTTTCTGCATGAAGGCCTTAGAAAGTGATTTACTATTAAAAGTGCTAACATTCAAACAGCTCCTACAGGACACGCTCAGTCGTTTTCTGAGTCGGCACCCTATGAAGAATAAACTGTCAGGGCAATGACCCTGAAAAACTCCAATGAGATCCAGCTTTCTTTCACTTAAGTGGAAAGATTCTCTATTGACTTCAGAAGGTACTAGACCAGGCTTTATGCTTCTCCCTTCACCTCACTTCAAGATGGATGAATTTACTGCAGTGTCAGTGCAGATTTTCCTGATCATGAGTTATCCCTCAGCAGAACTCTACTTTGTTATTTGAAAATATCTGACAAATTAACTACACAAATAAACGTAGGTTAACAAATTTATTGGATTACATTTTCTATGACTTCTGCTTAGAGCCGTCATTATTCTGGACAGAGATTTAGAGTTTCTGAATGAGAACTGTTTCCACTACTCCACGTACAAAGACATTCCTTGGTAAATACAGGAAAGGTTTTCTGTATGATTACTCATGATCATATGCATTAACCCAAATATTCTGGCTATTGTCTCACTGCAGTAGTGCTCAGGGAATTGGAAATGATATATGCAGCTGTATCAGGAAGAATGAAAAAACAGGAGGGTCTATACAAACATAATAAAACCCTTTTTACTGTGAGGCTGACCAAGCATGGGCAGAGGTTTTGGAGTCTCCATTCTTACAGATACTCAAAAGTTACCTGGACATGCTCCTGGGCAGCCTGATCTTGTTGATCCTCCTTGAGCAAGGGTGATTAGACAAAGTTACCTCCAGTAGTTCCTCAGCCATTCTGTAATTCTTTTTATTGGTTTCACTAGCTACTGAACTACCTTTTTGCCTCCCTGGAGTATTCAGCATCAGTCTGCAAATATAAAACTGTAATTTTTCCAGCATGAACATTTATGCCATTACCTTCACTTTAGCAGAGGTCACACTGAAGAACTTATCCTCAAGTGCCTGTAAGAAGTCTGCATTCAGGTAGGTGTCCACAGTGGTCTGTGCATCTAAGAACTTCTGGATGATGTCTTCATTATAGACTTCAAAATCAGAGTCAAAGATTAATAGTTTGGTCTGTGCCAGTACTTGGAACTTGAATCTAATGTTGACTGGAGAGCCAGAATTACAGGTGATATTTGGCAGCGACTTCATCTGGAGTAAAAGCCTGGGAAGGAATCCTTGCAATTTCTGCTTCAGAAGCACTGTGGATGCTGGCTGCACACGTCTTGAAATATCAATAGCTATAGAAAGACCTATGTCGCAACCTGAAAAAAAAAGTAGAAGAAACAGGAAACTATGAATATACACTATTTATGATCTCTCTTTTGTTAGAGTCATGGGAATGGAACAAAATTCAATGTGGTAAATTTAAAACTGGAAGTCAGAATCAGCAAGACGGCATTTTATATTTATGGAAAATACAGCAGTCAACCAGCTTCAGTGGGGATATGTTAAACTTGCAGATATTAGGTTCTACATCACTGATCACTCTTCTCCTGCCATCAAATGTCCTCAAAGGGCCTAATCTCACAAGTGTTTCCGTGAGCTTGGCTACCAACTTAAAATGTACAACAGATATTCCAATTGCAATGGCTTGATGGCTGACTGTGCTTTATTGCTTTGTCACAAGACCAAATGATACATATAAATGTAGAACAGGCCAAAGAAAAAGACATTACAGAAACAGGCAGCATTGCCTACATGCAATGTGAATATCCACTGTGAATAACAGATGTTATAAGATGAGGGCTATCTCAGTTACGGAACTAATTGAATAGCTCCTGATAAGATACTGTGCAAATACTGTGATGTGGTTAATTCCTCCCTCTTTTCCAAACATCTTGCCCTCATCAAGCAGCTAAACCACTTGGCTTATTTCTTCTGTACCTTGATTCTTCATGTGTCGTAGTGAATTTTATTCTGTGTCCCTATATGTATTATCATCCACTGTTGTACCTCTGCAAGGATGTCAGACGTGGTTTTATCTGTAAAACAGCACTTCATCTAATTCTGTTACTTCTTCACCAATTGGCTCTGAAAAACTTATTAAGCACAAAGTTGGTTTCCATGTTTGCTAGTTTGGGCTAGAACCTATAGACCATTATATCATATAAACTCCATTACAGTTATCTGGGTTTTCCCTCCCCTATGAAAAAGATGTGTTCAGTTCTCTAACCAAATAAATACAGAAATAACTTCACCTCAGAGTGGCCATCGCTGCATTTCAGTATTTTCACTTGCGGTACAAACTGCCCCCTAGAGGGTATGATTTGCATGAAAATCTTTAAAAGTTCACATTGGATCAATACAGTTTTTCTGTTTAGCCCACAACAAAAACTTTCTCTTAAACAGTTCAATATATCTATACACGCTTATATGCCCACACACACATGCCCCTCAGTCATGCCCCTTAGCCAGGCTGTGAGGCTGTACTTGAGACTTGAGACTTCAAGATTCACAGAACACCTGTGATGCAAAGGCCATAATCAGTTCAGGGAAGAGCATTTTTCTAATTGTGAGGGATGCTTCTGATTAAAAATTTCCATTAATATAAAATCTATTTGATTTTTCTTCCAGTACATGTTCATGTCCAGCATGCACAGAGTATGCTTTCATTATGAGATTTTTCTCAGATCTGGGACTTCTTAACCACATAATTTGCAGGGAGGGGGAAGGGCAACCATGGATTTAGCAGAGTAGCCCTGACAATTGGTCAGCCATGCTGCCTAGCTCTTAAAACATTCACTGCCAAGTCGCCAGCATACCAGCAATGATGCCAAAACAGTGGTAAAACATGCCCTTTTGTGCTACTGTGCTGTGCATGAGAACGTGCAAAACAGCTTCTGGTAGGTACTCCATACTCTGTTGATAATCTGCATTAATTTGCAGAAATAAATACCTCTGTGTAGCTAACCTCCTCTTCTAGTCACCTCTTCTCCCACACACATCCACATTGTTAAACTGCCCTGTCTTACTGCTGTTGAGTTACTGTAACTTGAATGCAGTTTTTTTAGTTTAAAAAATGTCGCAGTTTAAGAGAAGGTGACTGGAGAAAGGTGATTTAATAGATTTATTACAGGAAAGAAGGTCAGCAAATATAGGAAAACATATGACAGGACAAGACAAAACAGGGTTCACATGAAGATGATCTTTGTTTTATGAAACAAATTTATGCAGAACTTAATAAATACAGGCATCGGTGAGATCAAAGCCAATATACTTTCCCTAACTTACCTCTCTCTCTAAACCAGTATACCTGTATATATATTTACTGCTTTATCTCAATTAAATTTCTCTGTACTCTGGCCATGAAACACCAGGAGGTGCTACTGCATAAGCCACGCCCATGCTGTTCAGCAGCAGCACACTCCACTTCCACTGAAGCCCTCTCTCTTTTCAAGATTCCCATCTTTTCAGCAGAAGGTTTGCTCAGTTCCCGATGGGAAATAAGGGGGTGGGAGGTACAGAGCCCATACTGAAATAGGCCCAGCTGTCCTCTCTGAAAACCACCTGAGTAGATACAATGCACACAAAGAGAAGCTTCTGGCTTCAGGAGGGAAGGCTTAGCTCTTAAGTTTGGCCCCCGTCACCCTGGCAAGCACCAGCCAGTTTTGCTGTGTGTAGGATCTCACAGGCCTAGGGTGTGGGAGAGGCAGTTACCTAATTGTTCAGCTGTTGTCACAAAAAGCCTTAGACAAGCAGCGTGGTCATCCCAGTGTTCCTTTCTCACAACAAGTTTCTAGTCACTGAGGGAATGAAGCCTGGAGAGCTGGGTAGGATCCGTTTTCCGGCATAATAAAAAAGACAAAGAGCATGTATCCAACACATGCAAAACATTAGTTACATGATGAAAACACAAGGAAGAAAACAAGGAGTTTTATAGGACAGTCACAGTCCCTGTTAAGGATGGGCACAGGGAAAGCTGCTTCAGCACTGTCCTTCACAAATGAAACTGGACTCAAATGTGTCCTTTAGTGTCAAGAGTTTATGGAGAAGGGGATTAAAGTCAAGTGCCTAATGACCAGCATAATCTTTAACCCCTAACCTTTATTCTTCTTTGAGAAAAACTAGTGGAGGTATTCATACTGACCTCTGCAAAACCAGAAAAAAAAAAAAAACATTACAAATTTTAACTACATAATATTTTAAAGAATTTCTGTTCTGATTTTAGTTTTGTCACCATGCCTCTTTTATATCCCTCCACCTTTCACCATTCAAAAACAATCCTTAAAGAAACAGGGAAAATACATGTTCTGTGAATTTTGCTGTTCAGCAAGTATCTTGAAAGGGAAAATATTACTTCCCTTCATTCTTCATAACTCCTAGAATGCTCTACTTGAAGTAGGTTTTTGCAGGAAATAAGAGTTACCAAAAGCACAACTTAATAAATAATTATGTGTTCAACTGTTCAAAGAGCACTAAGTACAAAATTACTTTCTCATTTTAACAGTTAAACCTCACTGACTTCAATGCAGACACTGAAATGCGTTAAAAAGACCAGGGACATCATCGTGAACTGCAGCCTAACTCAAATTTAGCCCCACTGTTTTCAACTCCGTTACATGACAGTAACATTGATGTAAATTACATCAAAACCAGGACCACTTTCCTACACCTCATTGTCAGTTACACAATATGAATAACTGAAGTAGCACATGTATAATAACAGCTTCTTACCTTCTATCTCATTTTCAACTGCAAGGCAGAAGTTTCGCAAAAGTCTTCTGGAGAGATCTTGAAGGTCATCAAAACTACCAGCACTATACAGATATTTCCCAAATGGTTTGCTGGCTATTTGCTGAAGCTCAGTTGTATTCTGGACACCAATTCCCACCACATAGAGGGAGATGCCTCTGTTTCTCAGTTTTCTAGCAGGCAATTCAACTTCATCGCTGGATTCTCCACCAGTGATCAGAATGGCTACCTGTGGGACATAACCCTTAGCTCTGCTACCAGCAGGTTCAGTGAAGTACACTTCATTGACAAAATCCAGAGCTCTCCCTGTGTAAGGTTCTCCACTTCTATATGGCAAATTCCCAATTTGCTCCAGAACATCACTTTTCAAATACTGGTTCAGCAAGAATTCTTGGTAAGTCTCATTACTGTATTGTGCCAGCCCAACTCGGATCACATCAAGGCCAACATCAAGACTCAAAACCAAGGTGGAGAGGAAGTTCTTCACCTTCTGAAAGTTTTCCTGGCCAATACTTGTTGAAGTATCCACTAAAAAAACAACATCTGCCAATGTGCCTTTTCTGCAAGCTGTCCAAGAAAGATCACAGAGAAGAATGAATTATTATAGCTTCTCCAGCTTTGTTCATCAGCAAAGGAAGAACTGACTCTACATTTTATAATTAATGAAATAAATTGCAACTGTTTTGCATGCTTCTGCCTTTCCCTCTCCCATCATTATTTTTCAATATTTTAAAGGTAGACAGGCACTTAACATTTATCCCAATTATGAACTGATTTTATTGAAAGCTAGTTAGTAATATATGGATGATGCAAAAAGTTAAAACTTCTTGTCAGAGGCTAAATCGTTTTGCAACACCATTATTAGGTAAAAAAGAAATGCTGAAATTCACACTGACACAACTTCCACACTCAGCCTGGTAATTGCTGTACACACTTCTGTATGTGAACCACAACCATAAGAATGTCTTAACCTACTGTCAAGTGAGCTCAAAGCAAAAGTTACTCATGCACTTCGAGCTGCATTCTGCAAGCATACATTACTTATAAATATTTATTATCTGAGGGGAAAAATAAATTCATACCATCTTAAACAGGACTAAGCACACTGACTTGTAGTAAATACTAAACTCATGTTGTTTCCACACCTTTCAGAAGCATATGATGCTAGTAGGGCATGGATGAAACAGTTACTATTATTCAAACCAACAGTCATGCAGAAAATGTACTGCAACTGGACAAAACATTTTCTCCAGTAGCTCTTCCAAAAGACCTGACTACCAAAATTAAAATGCTAAAGCCTGTGATTTATCTTGCTTTTGGCAATCTTACAATTAAGGAGTTCTGGAAATACCAAACTTCAGCATGAATGAACAAAAGCAATTTTTAATGAGCTGCTACATTTAATTTTGCATTTTTTTAGGATGACTCTCCTACCCTAGTTTCAATATATGTTTCATAAAAATATACATTATCCCTAGTTATACAAAGAATAAACTGTCATGAATTCTTCATCTCTCTCTGGCATTGGGTATAAATGGAAAAAATAATTTTGCTATCAACTTGAAGAAGCATAATTTCTTGAGTGTATTACCAGTCTGCTGTGCAACTATAGAGCAGAAGGTCGAAACAAAGAGAAGAAAAAGAATTGGTTTCCAGTCATCCATTTTGAAATCTTCCCTAGAAAAAAAAACAAAGACATTAAGAAATACAGGCAAATTTCCTCAGGAAGAGATTTTTAATTGTGGAGAAAACGGGTAAGTGCATTTTATTATCAACATGGAGACTTTCTTGCTATATGCAATCTAAAGCAACCCTTAAACTTCATCTTTTCTTCTTTTTTCAGCTTTCAACAGAGTTGTTAAAGTTTGACACTGATGTACAGCATATAACCAAAATGAACTGCTCACTGCTCTGCTCTTACAATCGTGCTTTGTTCTGATGCACACAGCTATATTTACCACATCCAAAATTCAACTAAAAGCAAGCTATTCACAATAGAGTTACGAAGCAAAAATTCCCATCTAGCTTTGAAATTCCCCACCCACATACCTATTTAAAAGAAAAATTGGGTGGTGCTATCTATATACAACACACATAAATAATAAGCATTCATTTACAAATGAAGCTAGTAACGAAGACACTTTCCATATAAAAGTACAACATGCTGTGGGAAATGGGAACAAAAATGACTTAGCAAGACAAGTACATCAAGCCACACTGAGCTTAAGCAAACTAAACAAGTGAGAAAAATCAGGTTTGAAGAACTTTCAATTCTAGAGCACATATACACCAAATAGCTTGAAGTATAAACAGAAATAATAAACCAGAGCCTTGGAGGCCAAGCCTACAAAAAGAGGGTAATATGAAAACATTTCATAGGTGGTTGTTCTGCTTAAGTTCTCCTTCTTTTCTGACTAGTTCTAGCTGTTTTCCTCTTAATTCCACCCTCACATTCTGTTCCAGATAAAAACTGAGCTGCATAGCACAATGCTGATGCCAGCAGATGGGAAAAAAAGGCTTTTTTTGTAAAATTTATTAATATAAAGGCCAAATGCTTCTGCATTCTGGATAGGTTGGCTACGTATTGCCAGCCAGGAGGATGAGAAAAACAGATATAGTGTTTGTTTATTGTATGACCTTTGGTTATTCGAGTATCTAAAACAGACAAATAAAAGATGCCACTGCTGCTGCCAGCCAAAGTCACTCCTCTCACCAGACCTTTGTGGCTGGTCCTCTTTCAACTGAGAGCAGATGTCTTCAGAACAAAAGTCCACCTTGCCCAACCCCTTATCTTTGACAATGGCCATTAGCTTAAAGAAAGGGCATAAAAGGAAAGTTAAATAATGTGTCTTCTCCCTTCTACAAACTGGTTTAAAGGTTTCCAGGTTGCATTTGGGTGAAGACCACACTTCCATAAATGCTTCTCATCTCTACAAAGCCAACTGTATTATTATATTAAAGTCACAAACCAATTAGGTTACCATATTGTAAATATAATTTATATCATACTGAAAAATTCTTATGGTTGAGTGGACCCAGGATGTTGTTGACACCTATAAGAGGAACTACAGAGAGAGAGGGTCTTGAGGACCCCAAAGGACCCAGGAAGGTTGGAGACCCAGGAGAACGGGAAGCTCAGTCCCTTTTTCCTTTGCCTTTCTTCCTTGCTGCTGGTGGTTCTTCAACTCACCACATGTTCTCCAGAATCCAGTTCTATCAGGTGCTGTGAGGAGCCATGTTCCCCTCTCCTGAGGCACTCTTGCTGCTAGGGACTCTCACTTAAAAAGAACAGAAGGCAATGCTGGGGTCTGTGCACTGTGGAAACCTTCACGCCTCTGCATGTTGCAGTTCTCTCTAATAAGCACTTCTAACATAAGGGAAACTGTGGTATGTCATGTGTGAAGCCAGAGCAAATAAAAATGTTTTGCAATCATACGCCATCTTTCCAATTAAATTTTGTCTTGGATTTAACTTTTCTGTATATATTCATGATAGCTACTGAACCTCTTAAGAGCTTGATCACTTTGACAGAGATTTGATTCCCAGTTATTCTCTTTTCACTACTATGCCTCATGACATCACCCTCTTTTTTAGACATAAGTAAAAAGTTTATCCTGAGACACAAATATTTTAATGGTATTCAAAATGAAAACAATCATGATTACTAACTTACTTTACCATATCATGGAGTACCTACTTTGATGGCATAATTATTGTGCCAGGAAAGCAGTAAGCATCTTGAACTATATGGTTTTAATAAACTGCGCATGGATCTATAGACTCAGACAAAACCATACAAATTCAAGGGCAGTGAAGTAAATCACTGCCAGTATTGCCAAAGCCTCTAGTTAGTGTTTCAGTCTAAAAATTTCTACCACCATGAGTTTGTGAAAAACTCAGGAGCACCAATATGACCATGCTTCCAGGGTCTATGGGGCTGTCCACAGTCAGATGAGCAAAATGTAACTGCTGTTATAGCTAGGGGCTAGATTTTCCTCAGTAATGTTAACATCTGAATTTTGTACCAAAGTCTAGCTATTGCTGTTCAGATCATACACAATTATCAGTGACTGTTGAGCTATGCAACTATTTCCGTACCTCCTAACATCTGTAGTCTCTGTTTGCCTACTTCTTCTTCCAGACTCATGACTCGAGAATGTTTCCTGCTCATGGGGTCAGATACCCTGCACCTGCAAAATCTCTCCCACTCTTCCCTAAACACTGAGTGCAGATGGGAACCTATTTCACACTTGCTCTGTTTTTCCCTTCAGTAGCTTCTGTTGACATTGGGCAGGTTCTTTAAATACACTGCAATTAAAAAACATACATGAACTAATCTTCCCATCTTTTACCATTTGTTTTGCTTTATCTTCACATAGGAAATTCCGATACTGCACTACAAGGTGCATAAGCAGTGGTATTTATGCATTCTATGTGTATTCATTATTTGCTGAAGGAAAATGAAAGTAGTAATTTAATAGAAAACTCATGTCATGTAGCTCATAGATATGACAAGCCAAAGCCTAAATAACTCACTCAGAAACACATAGTGTCTCAGAGCATTACCACTTCTGCATATTAAGCTAGCAATATGTTAATTCCAAAATATACTTAAACATAAAACAGTATATACAAGGTCCTAGCATAAGCTACTGAAAGATACTTATCTGTAGTAGTTTAATAAATATTTATACGCATAATCTGTGTAACATTCTAAGACAGCAATTCTCAAAAATCTAAGAGCTGTTTTTACTTTAATGCCATTTTAGGAGACAACAGTATGAAAATTATTAAAAGTCCTTAGAAAACAGTATAAAAGAAAACATATTTTAAAGCTTATTTTACTTTCAGCATTTTCCCTTATTTGTTCCCAGAGACCCACCAATATGTATACAATAAATCCCAAAGAAAATTATCAGCAGCACTTCTGAATTCTTTAAATGGTTCACAAATATTGCTTGGAGCTATATTTAGTTTTTTCCTTTTTTAATCAACTAATGTTCTAGTTTTATCCTCAGTTGCTTCATTTTTTTACACAGCTAAAAGAAAGTAATTCTGTAGATGTTTGCTGCCAGAGCAAAATGCATGGTCAAATGTTAATACACTTCTAAGTATACTATCACAAGTATGGAGATTTTGAGGCAACATCTGGTTTTCACCTATAATTTATAACCTTGTCACATGCAGTATCTCCCTCCACAATCCTGGTTTGGGGACATTTTCCCCTTTCCATTCGTATACACTAAGAGAACAAACACAATCTTTCATGTGACAACTCTACCAATGCAAATGAATGTGATTTTGTAGCTTTCTCCTACCTACTGAAGTACACCAGTTAGTTTCTTCACTTTTTATGCAATGATTTCATTCCTTCCATAGTCTTTGGAAAAAGCCTGAGTCCTGGAGTGCAGCAGACAGACAGCTTCAGCTCACATGCCCCAGTCAGTTATCCCTTTCCTCCACCACCTCCTTTTCTCTCATAAGGCAAATTTAAAGCCTGGATTCCATCTGTGGAACTTCCTGATCTCATCAAACAGTAAAACCAGGACAAAACCATCTCACCCTCCCAACCTCACCACTCTCCTCATGTGTCCAATTATTGAAATTTCACCAAGACAAACTAATATCAGAAGGATAAATGTTTCCATAAAATCATGTAAAATATTTTCTAAGTGTCAATTCATTATGTAAATTAAGAAATCTTTTTATTAGTTATCTTCTCTCTACAGGCAACTTTTCCTACAAGTACATTATCTTTTTATTAGCACTGACATGTCTCAGGAAGAAAGTTGCAGCTTTACTTGCTGCAGCTTTACTGGTTTCTCAGGCAAGTTTCCTAACAATTGCAGATACAAGCTCATGGCGAGACACTGATTCAAGCAAAGAGATCCTGGGTGACTTACCTGACTTAGGAAGACAGTGGGATCAACATGAGGTTCAAGTTATTCTGTTATTGTACACATGACATTGTACATGGTTTTAGACTTTTCTCCCAGTTAGTTTCTTCAAGAAAGAAGTCAGAGGGAACGTTACTCTTCACCTTCCACCCCAGATGGAGGAAAAAATTTGAAAATAGAACACTGAAAATGGAGTTGTGAAGCTGAAAATATCTTAACCTTGTTAAATGAGCTCATATCTAGCAATAACTCATTCTGCCCCAGAATAAGATCACTTTCAAACTCCTACCCATTTTGTTCTTTGGTCTTAATAAGATAAAAGCATAAGGGGACCTCCTATGATAATTTGAGATTTTAATCAATAACATGTATACATATAATTATAATTATATTAATTTCACAGCAAGGTGGGTTTGCTCCTCCTAAGGGACTTGTTAAAAGGGAGTAAAGGAGGATGAAAGATCTCCTTGATGTAAGAACTACATTTGCCAAATCAGAAAGTCCTTATGGAGCAAGAGATGCACTTGTTATTGTTGTTCTCCCTTTCCCATCAATCCTGGCTTTAGACTTACTTTGCATAAGATATGTAGTATCATGTGAATAAGAAGCATCATAGCAGTACCAAGAATCAACTTTGCCTATAGAAAAAAATACAAAGGTGACCAATTAAAAAGCATGAAGGCAGGAAATAATAACCATCTGACATATCTTGTAAAATGGGACAGCTAAACCTGGATGATGATATAAGTAATTTATTATATCCTTGCCAGTTCCTTTGACTGGAAAGCAGACAAATGGGAACAGCGTAAAGGTTAAGAGTATCAACTTTACCCACATGTGCTCCACTGACTCATTTAATAAAGGATATTAAGTGAACTAAACACAACCCTTTCATTCATGAAAGAGCTTCTCAAAGCCAAAAGTGCTTAAGAAAACTAGCAGATGTGACTCTCCTGCTCCTAGGAATACTGAGAGGGAAAGCATCCTATACACAGAAGTACTGAAACCCAATCTCATCTGGAACAAATTACTGTTATAAAAAGTCTTGCTTTAGAATAGAAATAGTGTAAGTCAGCTCATGTTGAACTACCACAAAATGGGGAATTCAAAATTGAGGGCAACAGTTTACATGGAACTTTACAGAAGTTTTTGAAGCCCCAGTACGTTATGCACTAACGCAATCGGAGCTTACTGGTGGCGGCAAGATGCAGATTCTTATTTTATCAAAGCTTTATTTAAGAAAACTGTGACCCTGCAATAGTAAGAGATTTAAAACTTCTGGTCACATCTCTTGGCTAAAAGAATCTGATTGTCCTCTTATTTTTAATGTTGAGAATCATGCACAGTTTTACCAAGATCTTCCACTTCTGATAGCTGGAAAACATGATGCTAGAAAGAATCAAGATTTTTTTGTTGTGAGTATCTTCACAAGACCTGCCCCAAAAACAACTGGAAAACTGTCATTTTGTAGCTAGAGATATAAATTATATCTCCTCTTTCTTGCCAGTTCTAAGGATTACTTATAACTAGTCTTTTAAAGTAAGTAAATTTTAAACCAAATTTGCACTAAGATGCAAAAAATACATATCCCGTAATAAGAAAAAACAAAGAAATAAAGAAAGCAGTGTGCTGTTCGTTTTGATGTCTCTGACACTTTCCAGTGCTTTTCTCATTGCCATAAGTCTTAGAAACAGCAACAGCACTATTTCTTGTCTATCTTTGCTTACTTCAAACCACCAAAACTACTGTTGTGCCCTGTAATTAATTCAAAGCTCATCATGTCTTGTCAAATGAAATATCGTTATAATATTCACAAAGCAGACATTCTAGTTAAAGGATGTTACACATACATTTCTGAAGCATCCTAATATTATTATTGGGTGCCTATTTTACTTGGAATCACTTAGAATAAATTTTGTTTATCCAAAGGCTCTTTGCTTATTCACTGAAACAAACAACATTTGTTTAACTGAATATTATATTTGGATTTGAACATGTAGAAGAATTACGTGACTGTATGCAGGCAAATGAGAGCTAAAGAGCTTTATGGTCACCATCTTTAACACTACGGCTGTTTCAGAGGCAATGAAAATTAAGCAGCATGTTTTATATCTTGCCACTTGAGAGAACAAACCAAAGTAAATGCTAGAAGTGTCAAAAGGTGACAACTTTCTCATATGCCTGAAGCACTTTCGCAGGTAACTTAGAAAATGTTTTGTGTGACACATGAGATATAATGTAAGTTAATGCATATGCAAGCATTTTTAAATAATCCTCAGAAACATTACCACTATATTAAAGCTCTCAGTAGGAAACACAGTTTTGCAAGGAACCAAGGAACTTTAAAAAGTGGCTTCACATCACACTGAACCAACATAAGAGTCCAAAATTCCAGTTTCTGCTTGAAGAGAAATGAATTTGAAAATAATCTGGCATCCCTCAAAGTGCTGCATTTTTTCAAAAAGCAGAATTCATGGATTTTTTTGAAATACTATAATATCAAGCTTTTAAACACCAAAATGAGTTATATACTATATAATGCTTGCAAAATGAGGGTGCTTTTTCCTTCATTTTTGCAGAGGGAAGACAAGGAACCAAGCTGTTACAAACAAAATATCTGCTAATACAGTATAGTCAGCTTCAAATGTGGCATTTCAGAGCACTTTGCACTCAAATCACATCTCTGACTGATCTCAGTTAAAAAAAGCTAGACTCTGGGGGAAAATAAAAATAATTTAAAAATCATGCATGTAGAGTTAAAAAAAAAAAAAAAAAGAAAAAAAAAAGACAAAGTAAAACAACCCCCAAACTCCTAGAATACACAATTAGGGACTACCTTTGAAAAGTCTGTCATATATGATTAGTCAGCATTACACAGGACTACCTTGGCAGATGCAGGAACATCATTTGAGTCTCTACAGTAGCACTGAAAGTGCCAGGTTCTCTACCTTCAAAGCCCTGTCTCTTTTGTCCCAATAAATTCAGTAAGAACTGCACACATAATCCCCTTCACTACTTTTTTTTTTTTTTTTAAATCCACAATGTCAGTTCTTCACACATACTGAAAAACCATGTAGAAAAAATAATTAGATAAAACATGCAATTAAACACGGGTTCATACTGCATAGGCACAGGGAGTCAGTCACAGAATTTGGCCTCTACAGCACCATCTACAAAAATAATCCTCTTTTCTTAGGACACAGAAAAGTAAAAAAGAAATATAGCATCACTGTTTTTCCCTGAGTACTACTAAGGCTTTCTGGCCAATGTTTCAGTTCAAGACTAACATATGCCTTTATTGATTTACTGATTAGAATTCCTACATGAGTAATTATGTTTCTACATTTTAATTTTGCTTCGGAAGGTTATAGGTTCAATTCAGTTGCAAAAGGACTTCTAAATAAATGCTTTTACTTAACCTCATGTCAAGAAAACAAAAAAATAGTATAATCTTACACACTGTATTGCCCAACACAGTAACATGCAGATAACTAAACTACAGTCTAGTCCCTTCTTAAAGCATGCTAGTTAATTTCAAATACTGAAAGCAGAGCTCTTGGGATCCTCTGAAAGTTGAGCATGGAAGTGGATTCCAGTGCCACATGGTGATGCTGGCCTCAAAAAATAGTAAGTATTCCTTCAATTAAAGAGAGATGGCAGCAATTATGTCATCAAATCTATCTGGAGTTCTTCTAGGTAAGAAAAATTATTATGCATGAGACAGAAACATTTGAGATGTCTCAATGTTAAATTGGAAGGAAAATGCTGAAAGCTAACTTGCCCAGATCAGAGATAATGACTGAAGACAAAATTCCCTTACATTAACCAAAAGGGAGAGTGCACAGACCTAAATCTTACAGAGAAAAAAAAAATAAAATTAAAAATACTTAGCTTTCTACCATATCAAGAATGTAGTGGTTTGGACCCAACACAACAACAAAGGAACAGCCCCATGGCCACTCACTCAGCTTCCACACACACACTCTGGGATGAGGAGGACAAAGTTCATGGGTCGAGACAAAGGACAGGGAGGGTTCTTCACCGATTAAGGTCCTAGGCAAAACAGACTCAACTTGGGGAAAAAATAATAGTTTAATTTCACACTAATCAAACACACACAGGACACAGACAACATAAAGAGCAGGGCTTGTACATGTTACCCCCACCCCTTCCTTCTTCCCGGGCCCAAATCACTTTGCTTCATGTTTCTCCACCTCCTTCTCCCCAGCGGCACAGGGGGACAGGGGATGGGGTTTGGAGTCAGTTCACAGGCTGGTGGTTCCTGCCCTTCCTTCCTCCTCAGGAAGAAGGATTCCTTACAGTCCTTCCCAGCTTCCCCGCAGGGTCCCTCCCTTGGGAGAGAGTCCTCCACGAACCTCTCCTTCATGAGTCCTTCCCACGAGGTCCGGAGCTGCTCCAGCCTGGGCTTCCCACAGAGTCACGGGCTGCGTCAGGAAAAGCCACCTCCCCTGGTGCCAGGGTCTTCCAAAGCTGCATAATCAGAATCCACTGGCAGCAAATCCTCTGGCCACAAAATCCAAGTCCAGTGGCCAAGTTCACCCGTCCTGGTGCCTGGTTCCATCATGTTCCTCCATGAGTGCAGGGGGACAGCCTGCCATCTTGCCATAGGTTGCAAGGAAACTTGAACAGATTGACTAGCAGAACCGCAGCACCTGAGACATCCATAACTTCATGTGATTCCATCACCATTTATTCAATAGGTCTTACCTGCATGAATACATAAAAATCCTAAAAGATTCTACTAAAAATGGTTAATTCTGGCAAAAAAAATGTCACCTGTTTTTTGGCTGGTTATCAACCCTGTATCACTTACTCTTTCAACTACTTAAGCTGATACCCTCTACAGTTTTAACCCAAAAAATTAAAAGCACAGATACAACTACTGGCTTGGAGATAAAAGCAGTGAACTGGAAGAGAATTTTCAGGTCATTTCAGTGCTACTTTTAAATAGAACAGGAATAAAAAGTGGCCCTAATTTCCAACTGCTTGCTCAGGATATTTGTAGAAGGTTGTCAGAGATTTGCCGCACTAGTAGGGTTATCTCTAGCACACTGTGAGACCACCTGTGCAAAGGTGCTTCTTCCAGCCTCAGGTTTAAGGCCACCATTCAAAGAAAGTTTTGGGAAAATCTATTCCTTTTGCTCCTGGGACAAAAGGAAGCAGTACTGCATAGGCAGCATGAGAAAACCTGTGTCTATACCTTCTGCCAGTAGTAAATGTGCTCAGTACTTTTGCTTCTGAGCACAAGCCTATTTGAGCTAATCCACTGATGAGTAGCCATCTGCAGCCATATAAACATACCATTTGCACCTGTGTATAGTGAGAGAACAACCAAACCTCACTGCATTCCTCTCCTGCATATTCCCAGACTGCTCTCTCCCATAAAATCTGATAATTCAGCACACTTCAGGCTTTCATATCAGCCACGAAAAACCCTTGCGAAGGAGATGTTATCTTTAATTCTTTAAGGTTCTCAGATCAACACCAAGAGCCCTCAGCACAACTAAGGAATAGGTACCCTATGATAGGTATGCTTGTGCCAATAACTTTCTTGAACATTCAAGATGCCACTAGCTCAGGATCAGTCATATGTTTGCTTCAGGATCAAAGGAATACAAAGGATGTGTTCTGCATACTCCTAAATCTCATATCACCATGTCCTTATCAGCTGGGACCCCAGATGAGGCTCAAGATTGGAAATTGTAATCATAAATAGGAAGAGTCAGGAGTGAACTTTCAGTCTCAAATTTGTATTTCCTAACCTATGAACACTGAGATTAGTTTAGCACTGCCACATATAACCATTTAGGGGACTTTAGGAATGGAGTAAGTTTTCTACTCTACTGACACATACTGGCATGTTTATTAACTACCTATGCAAATACACTATTTACTCTTAAGTTACCTTTTCAAATATAATAGATAGTGGTTTAGCAACTTCATCTGCCAGTTCCTTCAGGACCTCATATGCTTCTCATCAGGTCCCACAGACTTGTGCACATTTAGGTACCTTAGCTGGTCTTGAACCTAATCGTCTCCTAAGGTGGGCAGCACTTCATTCTCCCAGTCTTTGCCTTTTGATTCTGAGAATTGGACAGCACAGCTAGAGCACTTGCTGGTGAAAATCAAGGCAAAAAAAAAAAGTTGTTGAGTACCTCAGTCTTCTCCATGTCAGTTGTAGTCTGGTCTCCCACTCCTCTCATCAAAGGAGGTAGTTTCTTTCTTTTCCTTTGCTGTCCTATGTACCTGAAGAAACTCTTGTTATTTTTCACATCCTAGTCTGGTTCAGCTCCAGCTGTGCCTTGACTTTTTTGATCCCTTCCCTGCACCCTGACTTTTTCTCTTCAGTTTTTCATTTTATTTTCAACTTGCTTTAACCTGCAGCTGTGTCATCTTTTTTTTCCAGGAAACGTCTTCTATGCATCATACAGTCTCAAAACACATACCCTTTTTGTTCTCTTCTGTTTGATAGCAATCAGCTGTCTCAGGAAAGACAGGCAGAAATTTTGTGGTTTTTTTCAACTTATTTCCTATCCAACATATCCTTTGGGATATGAATCAGCAAAGCACCCTTGACTTCAATACCACAGCTCACAGTAGATAAGGATCTGGTGTGCAGATGGGTCTTTCACTCCAACCTCTCTTTCCTTAGAAAGACAAAGAAAAACTATTGCACTTTAGACTGCCTGACACTGGCAATGACCAGCTATTCTAAGAGTGATTCTACTGGCCACACCACTTCGAGGTAGCAGAGAGCTCTTTTGGTAGTAGAGTAGTCCATCCCTTCTAGACGCAGTAACTCAAAAATGGATAAAAAAATAGAGTAAGATGCAGCCATAATGTGAATGAGTTAGTCATGCCACCATAAGCAAGGCTAATGCTGCAACAGAGATCATATAGTTAATGTTTCTGGTGAATCTATCCCTGCTCCCATCACAAGGAGGTCTACACAGTGTGGACTACAGCACACCAAATACTGGGGCAATTGCACAATTTGTTTTTTTAGAGAAGATGTAGTGCATTTAATTTAAAAAAAATTAATTCCTTCCAGTTTTCTGGCAAAAGCATGACAGTCTCTATGAGACAACAAGTGATAGTGTCCTAGTTTTGGATTACAGAGATGCAAAAGAAAGCAATTTCTTATGAGCAGCCACAGAAAGCAAACTATGGTGTCCATTGCTTGTAACAGATTTCTCTAAGAATCTGATCATTACATTGATTCCAGACCCCTGTTTTAAGCTGTCCTTCTTCAAAGTACTTTTTTTTTTTTTTTCTTTTCACCTACTCAATCCATCAAAGCTAGTCAAGTCATTGTTAAGTTAAATTTGGAAATGTATATGCAATTGTATATGCAATGGGCATATTCCTGAGGACTGGTCTTGAGAAAAACTAGCAAACCCACTTGAAAAATTTCAGAAAGCAGCAAGAAAGCACTAAATGACAGCAAATGCACACTCTCTTATTGAAACATCCTTCTTATAGCTGCACTTTCACAGAGGTGAACTGCAAGGCTAGTGTTTTCATACTCTGTTGACACCATCCTGTTTTTTCATGACAGTGCAGCTCTCACATGAAAAAAAACAACCAACTTTCAAGGTAGAAACAAACACTTTAAGTACATATACTGAAGGAAGTACATTTAAGCAATTTTTGTGCATTCTTCCTGCAGAGGTTTTTTGCAATGAAAAATAGGTCACAGCAAATCATTAGAACAACAGAATAACAGGTTTGAAGGGACATCAAGGATCATCTGGTTCAACTTGTCTAGACCGTGCTTCTGCAAAGCAAGATGGCCCAGTACCCTGTGCAGCTGAATCTTAAGAGTGTCCAATGTTAGGGAATCCACCACTTCCCTGGGGAGATTATTACAATGTCTGACTGTTGTCACAGTGGAAAGTTTTCTTCTTGTGTCCAGTTGGAATCTCCCCAGGACTAACTTGTATCCATTGTCCCTTGTCTTTCTTGTGCTTCCTTTTAAAAAGGGATTCTCCATATTCTTGTTAGCTACCCTTTAAGTACTAGAAGATGGTGATGAGGTCTCCCCTATGCCTTCTTTTCTCAAGGCCAAAAAACCCCAAATTCTCTCAGCCTTTCCTCATATGGCAGGCTTCCTAATACTTTGATCATCTTTGTGGCCCTTCTCTGGACGATCTCCAGCCCGTCCACATCCTTTTTTGTATAGCAGGGACCAAAACTGAACACAGGTTTCCAGATGCGGCCTGACAAATTTTGAATAGAGTAGGATTATGACTTACCTCTGCTGGTGATGCCCTTGTTGATGCAACCCAGCATCCTGTTGGCTTGCTTTGCCTCTGCAGCACACCATTCACTCCTACTGAATTTGTCCATGTGGACCCCCAGATCCATAGTAGATCTCAGTCTGTGCTGCACTCCTGGATTATGTTCTCCAAAGTGCAAGACCTGACACTTGTTCTTGTCAGCCGACTCCCCCACCTACAGGTCCTTCTACAGAGTGACTCTCCCTTCCTAAGTGTCTACTTCCCTGCTCAGTTTTGTATAATCAGCAAATTTCATCAGGGTACACTTGGTCCAATCATCTAGACCACTTATTAAGATATTAAACAGCATTTGGCCTATTATCAATCCCTGTGGGACCCCACTATGACAGATTTCCAGTTTGAAAAAGAGCTATTTACCACCACTGTCTTGGTCCAGCCTGTCAGCCAGTTTCTCACCCACCACACAGACCACTTGTCTGGACCACAGAGTATGAGTTTTTCTAGGACGCTGTGGGGAACCATATTGAAAGCCTTGGAGAAATTCAGATCGACAATGTCTTTGCCCCACATCAACAAAGCAGGTTATTTTGTCATAGAAGGTGATCAGGCTTGTCAAGCATGATTTGTCCCTGGTGAATCTGTGTTGGCTTTCCCCAGTCATGTGCTTCATTTGTCTTGTAATAGACGTCAGGAGGATTTGTTCCATAACTTTCCCAGGGATTGATGGGCCTATGATTTCCTAGGCCTTCCTTTAAGCCCTTCTTGTAGATGGGGACATTAGTCTTCTTCCAGTCTTCTGGGATTTTCTCTGATCTCCACAACTTGTCCAAGATTATAGAGGGCAGCCTCACAACAAGGTCAGCTAGCTCCCTTAGCACTCTTGTGTGCATAATGCCCGGGCCCATGAATTTGCAGGGGTCAAGCTACTATAATAGTTCACATACCAACTTTTCCTTCACTGATGACAGGTCTGTGCTTGCATCAACCTGGATATTTGTTCCAGACCTGGAGCCCAACAATACTGGTAAATACAGATGTGAAAAACGTGTTGAGAACCTCTGCCTTTTCAATGCTGTTGGTGACTAATTCACCCATTCTGTTTAACAGCGGGCCAATATTTTCCTTCTGTTTCTGCCTGGTGTTTACATACCCAAAGAATCCTTCCTTGTACAGTTTTTTTTTACATCTCTGGCCAATTTCAACTCAAGCTGAGCTTTTGCTTTTCAACATGTATCTCTATGTGACCTGGCAATTTCTTAACAGGTATTGGTCTACTTTTCATCTCTGGTACACTTCCCTTTTGGTTTTGAGCAGACTTAGCAGCCCACAGTTAAGCCAAGGGAGTCTCTTCCTCCACCTACATCCTTTACCTTTAAAGGGGGCAAACTGTTTTTGTGCTTCTAGGAGAATGTTCTTGAAAAACTCCCAGCACTTACTAGTTCTCTTATACTCCTTGGAAGCTTCCCACAGAATCCTGAGCTCTGAGTTAATTGAAGTTCACTCTTCTAAAACCAAAAGCCTTTGTCTTCATACTAATGTTGAGTGTGCTCCACAGGATCCCAAACTCCACAACATTGTGATCGTGGCAGCCAAGGCTAGCGCTATACTGCGAAGTAGGTTTTCTTGGTTAGTAAGTATCAAGTCCAGCAGTCTCTCCTTCCTGGTGGGCACAGCTAACATTTGTATGAGGAAGCAGTCTCCAGGCACATGAAGGATGACATGTGAGCTGCTATGTTGTTCTTCCAACAAATGTCTGGGTAGTTGAAGTCATCCATAAGAACCAGATTCTGTTGACCCAAAACTGCTTAAGTGACTCAAGTATTGAAAGTCAGCAGCAGACACCTACTGTAAGATCTGTCTTGGACTTGACTGCTCTGATCTTGACCATAGGCATTTGATAGAGCTTCCACAATTGCTGTCATTAACTTCTATACATACAAGTTTCTCCTTAACATAGAGCACAACTCACTCCTCTTCCCTTCTTCCCTGTCTTTACAAAACAGCCTGTAGTCATCCCTTGCAATCCTGCAGTCACATGAGTTCTCCACCATATTTCAGTTATTCCTATGAACTTTCTAACTGAACCTTTAACCCCAGAGTATACATTTAAATGTATAATACTTCTGTTTTTTCAACAGACAGGATCTAGAAGCAATAAATCTAGAAGCAATAAATCATGCAAAATTTAAGTTGCATAGCAAGTGTCTCAGCTCACCTGACAATAAGCACAGATGTGAGCAGACTAAATACAAAAATGCTGTGATTTACTGATTTCTACATCTGCCTTAGAGGGCAGCTTTTGCCCACATACATGTACAATGTATAGTGCAAACGCATGAGAAGACAGGGCCTGTCAGTCTGCCACAACTGTTTTGCTTTAGACAGCTCAACTTCAACATGAATTATAAAAATAGCACCAAAAGCATCAGTTTATTAAGTCAGAGTTGCATCATTAAGCTCATCTAATAAACTCCAAGCTTCTACTTACAGTGTCAGCTCATTTAATCAACCCTATCTATGGAACAAATAAAATCAAGGGTAAACTTAAGGTTAATGGAAAAAACTTTTTTTTTTTTTCCCCTGTAAATTACAAGAATACTGGTCTTTCAGAGGCTCAGAGGAAGACCTGTACATTTACTAAAAGCCAGTTTCCTACAAAACAATCAAAATGTGGATACAGATCTGACCTGGCAACACTACAGTGAACTACAAAGTTTTCTAAAGTAAATCTGACACCAGGCAGAAAAAAAAAAAAAGAAAAAAAAAAAAAAGGTTTCTGTAAGGCAAGCTTCTAATCTGAAAGGGTAATGAAGGGATGATGTTTAGTTTCATCAGCTTGATGGATTGCCATTTACGCTCCATTGACCTAAAATAAAAATAAAGGCTTATGTCAGATCTATGACTAGCTGTAGCAGGGTAAGTTATCATTGCAGCAGAGCTTCTGTTTTTTTGTGCCTTTTATTCAATTTATTTGATACACCAGCAAGGGAAGGTGAAAACTTTTCATAAAAACACATTAAATACAACTGACTTTAACTTCTTAAAATATCGCAGGCTCAAGTGTTCAACCCTGCAGTGACATCTGCATTATGTTGCAGTTCCAGCAGGGATGCATTTTGTCAAAGAACAGCAACAAAACTGGGGAACACAAATATCTACCTGTAGAAAACAGGGTAGCTGGTATTGTTACAATATGGTCTAATCCCATTAGTTGACAACACATTAGAACTAATTTATTATCCAAAATAAAGCTAATGCAAAATACTGCCTGTTACAAAGCACTTTTTTTTTTTTTTGTGCACAAGTTCACATCACACGTCAGGAATGCTGATTTTAAATAAAATTAAAAGATCGGGAGAATAAAATGGGCAGGCTTTGTGAAGTTAAGGAGCAGGATGAGGAGAGCAACATTAGCTGCTGGAAAAACTCATTTCCACCCTTTCTTACACAGGCAAGCTACCATGCCAAGAGTGATGCCTTAGGTGGCTACCTGTTTCAAGTAGAAGAAAAAATACTCTTAGTTTTTGAGGATTGAAGCCATCACATGAATATCACTACAGCAAACTTTGTATCTGCATTGTAGAAACCAGCAAGAGGTGACTTAATACTCTGCATTAATAAAGTTAACATTCTTAAAACCAACTTGTTAAAACACTCAGACAAAACTGAGTCCTAAGACTAAACTCATGTCAGTCTAGCAAATCACTGAATCTGTATACCCTTTCACAATTAAATGCAAGATCAGTCTTTATTCCTTAATTAACTCAAAGCACAAGATCTTTTTCTGGGTCAAAAGAAAACTACTGTGCAATTGATTTTCTTGTGATGAATAGCAAAGCTTTTAACTAGATCTCTTGGGAGCCTGGCGTCTTTTTGCATACACTGCTGGAAATGCTGAGCTACTTCACAGATAGAAGCAACTGCGTGTGTGTGTGAAGTAATAGGCCAGCTTTGTTGCTGTTGAGGTTTTGAGCCCAATACAATTTTTGTATGATTATTTGTAAAGGGATTAAACTCAGGCTTACGGTGAAAACTCAACTGCCCCTACATGATCGTTATCATGCCACCCCTACATCATTATATTTTTCACTCCAGCAAATTAAATCTTCTTCACGTCTTTAGAGTCTTGATAGTCTAGCACAGCATACATTTAGCTACTAAACTATGTTTCCATTTGATTAATTTTGTATCCTGATACTGAATAGTCTGAGTATTTCAAACCAGGAAATATGTTAAACCTCTACAACTTTAACAGTGGAAAAAGTATTCTAAAATTCTGCTTTATCTCTAAAATCTTGGGTTTTGACATAGGTAATTACTGAAGCAAAAACCTGCTGTGGCAATTTTTGGTATTTAGTGAAAATAACAGGCATTTCAACCAAAGGACATGTAAAGAAAATCCTCAAACACTCCTGTTATGGAAGTAACTTTCCCTTCTCTGGCAATCACTGGTTTTCATACAAAAGAAAGGAAATTAGAACGCCTGGCAAAATTACCTTTGCAATTTTCCTAAGAATGGAGGATTTACTGAGTTCTCTTACATAAACTGGAATACTTCCCACTTGATTGGTACGTAAAGATGAGGTTAGATGAGGTTAATAAATCAGTCACAACTACACACCCTTATGTCTTTTTAAAATTTCCTTTTAGTGTTTCGTAACCAGTATCACCCTCATCTAAACAGATTTTGCTTGTTTTTTACTTCATTTCTTCTGACATACTGTTTGGTTTTGAATATTTTTATCTATTAAGAGCCTAAGTTTATTGCAGGGTGTCATGAGAGAGAAAGAAGCAGCCATGTTTGCCATAGCTACCTCTAATTACAAGAGAGCTTGACTGGACCATTTAGGCCCTTCAAGCCCATATGTTAATTTTTCCTGCTCCTTTTTCTCCCATGTAACCAAATCCTCATGTCCCCAGTGGAGTAAAGTAACACTGATTTCAGAGTCCAGCAATAACTCAGCAGATTAATCAAAGCACAGAGCAGGGTAAAAGGGCTAAATAAAAGTTACAGAAACACTTCTGAGTGAAAAATGACTATTCAGTCTACTAGAAAACAGGCAACTGAGTAAAGATATGAAAGATATCTATAAAGCCATGAGCAGCTTGGAGATAATGTCTCTTCAACAAAAGGACAGCATATCAACTGAAACTAGATGCTGGCAGATTCACAGCAAGCAAAATGGAGGCTCACGTAACAGGTACTTCAATTGTGGAACGCTTTGCAACAGGATGTGAAGGCTAGGAGTCCAGATAAGCACAAAGGAAGAGTGGAAAAGTAAAATATATTGTAGGTCATTAAATATAAAGATGTCACCTTTTAGCTCTAGGATCCTTGAGTATTCCTACATTTCTGCCATGTTCTTGTATTCTTCTTTATATAAGTGCACGTTTGTCAGAGACAAAATAGCAACTCAGAGGGATATATGGTCACAGTAATTGTTGCCATTCACTCTTCTATGGCTAGTTATCCAAATGGTAAAATTGTCATCAAAAGATAAGCAAGCTACCCAGCCCTGTGGATCAAGTACAGCCCTGTCATAGCATTTCATTTATTGCCTCTGAAAAGTAAAAGATTACACCTGTTAAAGAACAACATTAAATTTTACCAAATGGCACTCATACTTGCTTAAGGACAAGACTTCTTTTAGCAGCATGTCTTTCACATAGACTTTCTGGGAGTGGGAGGGGAAATAATTTGAAAAATTTTGCTAAACCAAGAATCTGACAAATCTATCAGATTTGTCTATCAGACAGAACACAGAGATTCCTCTTAAATTCAGGTTAAAGAAGATAATTGCAAGAGGCTCTGAAGTTAAACTCTAACAGTAGAGTCCACTTTGAAAACCATGCTTAAGAGTCACTTGTAAAACACAGCAGAAAGAGAATTTCCTGCAAAGAACACCGGGGATCTTTCCCAAATCATTGTAACTTCCAGACTGGCATTTAAATTTTTTCTGTCCTATCTGCTCTAAGGACTTTATTGTGTTACTCCAGTAAAGTTTGTTGTGCATGTGACATTTAACCTCATTTGCATCTTAATTTCACCATTTGGGATCACCTTTAAACTTTTTCACAGGTCCTGCAGGACAACAAAGGGTGCAGCTGCATGGCTTATCCCAGGGGAGGGAAGGCAGAATCCAGCCCCAGCCCCCACTGCGGTGAGGAGAGTTGGAAAGCAAGGAGGTTCTGCCTCATCTCTGGTAAGACCGCACACCAGCCCCAGTGCCTGTTTGTGCACCAGGTATTGTGTTACCTTTGTTTTGTCCTGGCAAGATTATAAAAAATTGCCACGTATCCGAATACCAGATTATGACACTCTGGATTTAACTGTGTTCAACACAACTCTTTGTGCTCAGCCATCCAGTCATTTTCTAACCCAGCAAAGAGTGCACCTGTCTATGCCATGTGCTGCCAGCTTCTCTAGAAGAACGCTGCGGGAGACAGTGTCAAAGTCTTCACTGAAGTCAAGATATACAACATCTACAGCTTTCCCTCATCCACTAGGAGGGTCACCTGGTCATAGAAGGTAATAAGGCTGGTCAAGCAGGACCTGCCTTTACTGAACCCATGCTGGCTGGGCCTGATCCCCTGACTGTCCTGGACTTGCCATGTGAGGGCACTCAAGATGAACCTCTTTGTGATTTTCCCTGTTTACTACTACTTCTTCAACTTTTCTCTTTAAATGTTTTCGATGGAGGTTTTATACTTTTCTCATATATGCAAAACCTGCCAAAGTTGTAGCCAGCTAAGTGAATACTGCTAGTTTAGGCTTCATGTTTTAGGCTGGATTATTTATGCTTCAAACATTCCCTTTTTCCTTTGCATCATATTTCCAGCCCATAGTTCTACTATTCCTTATCACAAAAATTGACAACTTGGCTCTGACTGCTTCAGGTCTACAGATGCAATTTCCAAAAGCAACATGCTTAACTAACTATGAAGGTGAAGAATACTGTTGTTATCAACAGACAGTTCTCACTTTTCTTCTCTCTTTCCACTTAGGGTCACAGTCTTTACCACTGTGATTATTTGCTTCCAAACAAATGCCACAATTTCCACCCTATGAAGCTTAGAAATGGTGTTTTAATTGCAATGAGAAACTCTTCACTTTTAGAGAATCATAGTAGTTCTTTATAAGAAATTTAAGAATTAATTTAAGAATTAATAAGAAATATTGGAGGATTTAAATTATCTCTGCTGAAACAGTGCTATTTAATTAAAAACAAACAATTACACAAAATCAGTAATATTATTTTACATTTCATAATGCTATTTCTCTAGTTTTCAGAGGGCAGGGTGTCCCAAAATTTCTGGCCAGTCTAGATACTGGATGTTTGACTGCAAAAACAAAACCTAAATCTCTGTGACTGAGTAAAGAAAACTTAAAAACCAAAATGAACTAAGGCAACTTCGGCCACACTTTTATCTAAACCAGAGCCAAACTAAAAATACATTTGCCCAACTTCTGTTATTTTAATCATGCAAAACATTCTATATTCAATCTAACAGTAGATGGACATCTAGTGGTGTAATATAACTTTTTCAAGTAGCTGAATATATTCCAAGTCTTATCAAAAGAAGTGCTTTCTACCATATTAATAATTAAAATACCATATATGCACTTATATAGGCTTTCTTTTCAGCTGTGTGTTACCTGCCTTAATTTCACAAAAGAACCATTAATAGAAATCAGGGGTCTGGGTTCAGATTCATAAGCCTTCAACTAAGGAAAATTTCATTTTGTAATGAAAAGAGTTTAATATAATCAATAGGTAAGGGTTCAGCCCTGAAAATACAATACTTAGGTAGTCTGTGTAACAATAAATTGGTAGCACTTAGCATAAAAACAGGTCAAGATCAGATAGTTTAAGAAAACATTTTCTGCGTTAGAGAATATACACAAACTCCAATCACCTGGTCAAAGAACTTTGGAACAGCCCCAAAAAAGCAGGCCCACAAACAGGTATAAGGAGTTGCTCCTACATAGGCAGTAAGAATATAGGCAATATTTCCTCTAAATTATTGCAGAATTCATTAAGAATTGCGTGATCAGATTCAACAACTTACTGATGACAGGTATGTTTTGAACAAAAAGCAGTCATTGTTTAGTGAGCCACTTTATCTTCCTTAACTTCTTGTCATGCCTCTAAGTCTATATATACCATCACGTCTAAACACAAACCTACAATCTTTTAACAATGAAGAGATTATCCAACATACTTGACTAAAATACTACAAATTACATGAAAGAGGGTTCTAATACATTGATTTTATTATTTACTTTACAGTAGTGACAACTTCTGTCATAGGTTTTCTGTATTTAAAACTGTAAAAATAGAAGGAAATTATCTATAGCTTGACTATATATATAAAAGGAGGCAATGAGGTAACACTGTCTTGGCTAACCAATAGGGTCAGCATATGAACAGCATCTTGCGTAGATTTTGAAAGCTCCTTGTGAAAGGAGAATGGTAGGGGAAGGACAGTATCTTATGTAATTCAAAAGAGAGCAAGAATTTGGAAGATTCAGGAGCAATACAGGAGCACTTAAAGGTTCTCACGCAGTGCCTTTCTTCAATGAGAAGTTGGAGGGAAATTTAATCATCGGTACAATACACGTCATCCCAGTTCTTAAAATGGCAATGGGGGAAGGTCTCTTCCTTCAAATTTCTTTCCTTCCAACTTCTCTTTCTGGATGACTACTGTAAAAACTGAAAAGTTACCTGGAAATGGCAGGAAATAAGATGAGGAAGCATGCTTGTGATAAAAATACTCTGGTTGGTGAAAGCCTACTACAGAAAGTTGCACAAGGACATCACTATGTGTGTAATACACAGCCAAAGATATTATATGCTGTTAAATCACAGGGGAGAAAACACCACATTACGTACATCGTGGCAGAGGCTAAACTATCTACCCTTTCTCAGGAAAGTCGAGTCATTCTGGAGAGCTCTCGGAAGTTCAGTCAATGCTCAGCAGTGGTTATAAAGGCAAACATGGTGGTAGGAGTCATTATGAAGAAAACACAATGAAACAGTACACCAGGATACAAAATTAATGATACAACTTTAATGCTGTACACCATTTTGGTCACCCTATCTCAAAGAAAACACAGGGGAGACTGAAAAGAGCCTGAAGGATAAATCAAAGGCATTGAGAGGATTTTGTTCAAGAAGATCATAAATTTATGAAGAAAGAAATAACTGAAGAAAGAGACAGCAAAGAACACCACAGACTTATGGGCAACCTAAAAGATGCATGAGAAGTAATAATAATTTCTTACATGCAAGGGAGAGGGGATAAAAAATTAAAGTGAGCAAGAAGGGGGTTTTGGTTTGCCTTTTTTTTTTAAAAAAAAAGGAATGTTATGTCATACAATAAATTTAAACTATAGAGCACATTACCACAAAAAATGTGCTAAAACAACAATTAAATGAATTCATTGAAAATTATCCCAGCAAGACATATCAGAAGTGATGCAAGTTCAACCCAGAGACTGCAGGAAGCAGAGACAAAATACTACCCTGAATTTCCCCTATTCTTGTACACTGCCCACAAGCATCAACTGCATTCCAGTCGGAGGAATACAGGACTACAGTGGCCCATGGTCTCACTCCATATTGCTACATAAAAGTAATAATGGAGGAATTAAAACAGACACATTATAGCAATATATGTGGAAGAACAAAATATATCAAAGTATTAGGGCTTTGTTTTTTAATGCCTGAGCACATTCAAAGCTATGGCTGTAGTAAAATGAAAATAGGTAAGGCAATTTGCAGAAATTTTTGCTGTCTAAATAGCAGCAAATGAGTATGAAAGAGAAACAGATCTGAATTTCTTCATCTGATAGTGATCCTGCAAAAAGACAAGAACTGGAGGGAGTAAAGACAATATATACAGCTATGATCTGCTCAGAATATACTGAGTGCAAAAGGCTGGCAGGAAGGAGAGACAAGAAAGCAAGCATTAGATGAGGTTAGGAAGGAAGGCATGTAATGAAAGTAGAAAGGATACTCAGGGCAAGAGTCACTAAAGGTAAGAAAACTGAGGCAGAGGAGGACTTTGATGTGGAATATGGATTTGTGCCAGTGGAAAGAAGTGTATAACAGGAAACAATGCCAGGAGACCTGTAGGGACGTTAAGAGTAGAAATTGTAACAACAGAGAAGTGGAACAAATTGAGGGGGTGTGGGAGAGCGTAAGACTATGATACAAAAGTGCAGGGTGGGAAAGGACTGGCAAGTTTAAATGCATACATGTTCACAGAAAGCAGTTTCCCAGTACCTGCAGAGAAAGCCTTTGTCTGCTAGATGTAATCTGAAACTTGCAGTGAGAAACAGAAGACAGCAATCAGTATCACTGGCAAAGACCAGGATTTGCTTCTCCAGAGGGTGCTCTTAGTTATGACTGTGTTCTTACCACAGGTGCATACATTTAACACTTGTTCCAGCCAGCTTTTGAGTGAAGCAATGAAGATTCTGTCCATCAGCAGCAGCCCTAATAACGTTAGTCTATTTCCTATTACTGCCTTCTGCAAAAATAACAACATAACATGATATTTAACAGCCTTAGTAACTGGAAGAGATTTTATGCACAGTATCTCAGAAGAAACGAGTTAACCATCGATATAAATATTTAAATTTCTGTGGTACATCAGCATTGATGGAAAGAATTGGCACTTCTTCAGCTACAAACAAAAGGAGCAAATTTTTGTATCTGCTTCCAAAACTAAAATGCTACTACAGGCAAAAGGCAAAAATTTATACATGTGAAGTCTTAGCCAAAGTCAAGACCTTACTGACTTACACTATGTTTTGTACACTTAAAAGCTTAATGTAGAATTTTACAGCAAAACAGTAACACACAGAAACTGAATCTGAAGAGGGCCAATCACCAGTGACCTTTAATTAGTGAAAAATTAACTCTCCCAGGTGACATTTCTGCATCCTAAATTACCTAGAAGAGATCTCAGTTTTTGCTAGAGAACAAACGTTTTTGAGATTCAGATTTAAATAAGAAGTATTTAAAGGGAAGGCAGACGCTATAATGCAAACAAATCTGTTGCTCTGCCCAGTTCACTCTCCCTTTCATCATGCCTATCACTCTGGATACTTCAGAGTTGCATTTGATTGGTAAACAGTTCAGTCTGAAGACATGATACATAAATTAATTGTAGGTTACGTGAGTCATGCCACTACATCTGAATATCAAATGGAAGCAAACCTTGATTGAAATTCTTTGTTCATTTTCATGGTATTATTCAGTAAATATTGAACAAATGCATCTTTATTCAGAAAAATCCTTTAGAGTAATCTGGATGTTTCCTGTGCTCAGATAAGTAGCATAAAACATATTTTGAAAGAAAAAAAACAACAATCAACCTTAGCAGAAGCACAACCAAAAGCAAATCTATGAAGATGACAAGAACTGCCCCCTACACAGCAGATCACAAAAGCGAAGTTATATTTTACCCAGAGGATGACTGCACTTTGTATCAATACCACACGAAAGGGATAAGGAAGAGGATCGGTTTTCTTATATAACTCTACATACAAAAATCAGAAAACAATTTATTATTTTAGTATCTAGTATTCCTGCATTTAGCTGAACCTCTTATTAAATCTATCATCAGAAAACAGGTTTAAAAATCACACACCTATAAAAGAGAGCTTCATAATAAGTTGCAAGGCAGTATTTTTACATCTCATGAAGTTGTTTTCAGGCAGAAATAAAACCCCTTGGGATCAAAGAATTGCCCAGGTTAGAAGAGACCTCAAAAGATCACCTGGTTCAACCTTATGTGGGAGAAAGAGAATACATGAGATAATCTAGCACCCTGTTTGATACCATCTTGAAAACCTCTAGCAATGGGGACTCTTCCCATGACCCCGAGAAGGTTGTTCCAATGAATGGTCATTCTTACTATAAAAAATGACTTGGCTCAAGATGAAACCTCTCCCAGTGCAACTTGTTCCCATTGCCCCTTGTCTTCACCAGGTGGCTCCTTGTGGAGAGACCCCACCCACCAAGGACTGTGCCTTGTATTGGGTAGAAACTCTAAAAGCACAAATGTATAGGTAACACTGTAAAATTTGGCTTGATTTTAAGCACCCCGCCCATGAAAGCACAAGCGTATAGCTCAACTGATTATCACATAAACTGCAGTTCATTAATTCAGACACAAACAACCCTCCTATGGCAACCTGAAGTGCACCCTAAGCGTCAGCTTTTGGCCTTGTTTTTAGGACGGGGAGGTAAAAACACCCTTTTCTTATTCGCTTTCTCCTTCACACTAGCGCGACACACACACTGAAAACCCCCTCTGCAGGGCTGGGAAAAAAAAAGTATCCCCAAGAACAGAAGGCCAGCCAGGGCGCAGGGCTGGGACACCGACCTCTGCAGCTGCAGGGGGCTCTGAAGCAGCAACCAAGCGCTTCGAGCGCCTCCTCGGGAAAGCGAGGGAAGGAAAACAAACCGACAGCATTTAAGAAAAAAAAAAACACACCACACACAAAAACAAAAAAGCCACAACACAGAAAATAAATTAAAAAAAAAAACAAAACCAACACAAAAAACCGACAGCGTTTCAGGGCGCGGCGGGAACACCCTCGGGCCTCCTGCTTCGCGAAGGCGGGAGAGGCGGGCGGGGGGGAAGGCTCCGCCCTGCGCGCGCCC
>NW_009952263.1:895183-966324 GCF_000747805.2 Chaetura pelagica
GGTGTGCGAGTCGAAAGTTTGTCCGCCTTCCGAGGAGCGGGTTCCCTCGGGGCGGGTTGCGAAACCCTGGTTGCGTTTTTAGGTGGGAACAAGTGCTGTCTGCGGGCTGCCGTGTAATGACGGGCTTAAAGGGCAGCAGCGCAGCTACGGTGCTGGGAAAGTGGGTACAGGCACTTCTTCCAGCTGCTGGAGCACAATTCCTCCGGAGCTTCTGGGGAAGCTTCCTCGAAAACGAAGCGGGTTCCCTCGGGGCGGGTTGCGAAACCCTGGTTGCGTTTTTAGGTGGGAACAAGTGCTGTCTGCGGGCTGCCGTGTAATGACGGGCTTAAAGGGCAGCAGCGCAGCTACGGTGCTGGGAAAGTGGGTACAGGCACTTCTTCCAGCTGCTGGAGCACAATTCCTCCGGAGCTTCTGGGGAAGCTTCCTCGAAAACGAGCTAAAAATATCTCTGGCCCGGTCGTTCTCCAGTTTCATTCCTGGTCCCTCCCTACCCCTGTCAGACCTGAAAGACTGTTCAATTTTATGTTGGAGGTGTCAGCACTGAGCATTTTGGAAAGCTGCAAGTGAGCGTGTACTTTGAGTGTGCAGCTGGAAACAGCTCTTCTATAATCAGTCACCAAACAAGAAGAGGAGTATGCAGCTACATGTTAAGATGCTTGGCAGTAAGCTAGCTTCAGATCACAAACTACCTGTGATATTTTTTTTTACCCGCATGTGAATGATCTTTCACTTAGGGATCCAATTTTATTACTTCAGTATAGCTTCACGTTGGTGTAACCAAGGGATGGATGAGGCTTATTCAGTGTCTTGCTCAGTATTTCAGATGTCTTCTCTGGCTGGAGAATAGAGAGAGAATAGTAGTCCTGAGGAAAACGTTGTGGGGATGCTGGTACATGAGAAGCTCAACATGGGCTGGCTGTGTGTGCTTCAAAAGAAACATGGTCAGCAGGTCAAAGGAGGTTGATTCTCTCACCTCTGTTTGTCTCTCATGAGACACTACCTGGACTACTGCATTCAGCTCTTGGGTCCCCAACTAAGGAAGGATACAGATCTGCTTGAGCAGGTCCAGAGGAGAGCCATGAAGATGATCAGGGTGCTGGAGCACCTCCCATAGAGGACAGGCTGTGAAAGTTGAGGTGGTTCAGCCTGGAGAAGAGAGGGCTCTGGGGAGACCTGGGAGGGGATGTAGTAATAGGATGAGGGGTAGCAGTTTTAATCTGAAAGAGGGTAGATTTAGGTAAGATGTTAGGAAGAACTACTTTAGTGTGAGGGTGGTGAGACACTGGTACAGGTTGCCCAGGGAAGCTGTGGGTGTCTTCTCCCTGAAAGCGTTCAGGGTCAAGCTAGTTGAGGCTTTGAACAACATGGTCTAGTGGAAAGTGTCCCTGCTCATGGCAAAGCATTCAGGGTCAAGCTAGTTGAGGCTTTGAAAAATATGGTCTAGTGGAAAGTGTCCCTGCTCATGGCAGGTGAATTGAAACTAAATGATCTTTAAGATCCTTTCCAGCCCAAGCCATTCTATGATTCTGTCTTTAGACTTACTTCTGGTATTTAGTAGCTTTGCAATCATTATGCATTTTTCTATCTGTGAATTGTTTCATTTTCTGGGATTTAGGTTTTGCAAAGTTGTGTTAAAGTTTCATATCCTACTGGCTTTACTGGCTCACTTTTTTACTGGCTCACTTGTGAGAAGGGATTTCTTTGAAGCCTATGCTTATCCTCGTTGCATTAATCATTACACATATTCCATTATCCTGCCAAAGTCATTCCCTTCCATTAGCTTGTCAGCTCTATAGTTGGCCTTCTACTTTATGAGGCGTCTTTGAAATGTAAAAAAAACCCATAGTGTTATTATCATGCTGGGCTATGCAATTAAGTGTGAAAGGATAAGAAGAGCAGTATCTCATTTTAAGCTGGTTGCTAATGTAGGGTGCACTAAGTTTATGTGCATGCCAAAATTTGTTACCCATAGTAAAGCTGATAAGCATTATCAGCATTGTGTGCCTGCAAACAGTCTGATAGCAGTGTCCAACACTACTTTATTACAGTATATTTTTCAGTAGATCTGGAAGAAATTATCAAATAGTCTTCAGAAGAAAACCATCTTTTTGTTGTAATAATCACTCTTGTACACTTCTGTACAGCGGGTGGAAAATCTTTTTCACTTGCTGCATATGGGTGCTATTGCTGGGTGCAGCAGTGCATCCCTCGCAGTGTTGGTGCACCTCAAGCTATGCATGATGAGTGTGATCCTAACAGTGTTTTCTTGTTTGCAAAAGCTGGACCACAGAGCAGCATTATTATGGACACTGCTTTGTGTAAGAAAAACTGAATCAAAACTCTGCAGCTAAGATTTTTGGTGTTGAGACAGGTGACTCTTGCCAGTCGAAGATTAAGTGTTGACATTACTATCAGATAGGTTTGAACACCAACACTTTCATGTATATTGTGATCAGGAAGAGTGAGAACAAGCTCGGCAGGTACTGCTAAAGCAGATTTCTCTAGGAGTGATTTAGCCTAGATAGATTTGGCTTTCTAGACTGCCAGCGTTAGTTTACACAAGAGTAGTCACAAAATATCACCTAGTAGTTTTGGAGGACTTGAAGCATTATTTTTTTGGGGCAGTGTTAATAAGCTCTGGCCCATCACCAACTTTCTTACCAACTGCCCTAAGCAATTCAGAGCCCACTGGTGCAATTGCTAAGTGCGTGGGACAGTTGGGTGCTGAACTGGATTATTCAAGAACTTGACCTTAAGGATGAAGCGTGGGAAATGCTGCTGTTTCTTACCAGTAGACAACAAATGGACCTGTGTGAACGGAGTTCCTATGGCTAACAAGTGCTGTTTGCTTCCTACTATCATATAAGTTTGATAGATCCCTAGAAGAGGGTTGCATGTGAACCAGCATAGGGTAACTTGCTAATGGTACTATACAGAAAGCTTAGAAAGGTCTTTGGGCACCTGACAACTTCAGCAAAACTGATGGCTGTTGCTAAATTTGACTGTTGACCAACAGTTAGCAACTTGCAAACTGATGATAGGTAATTAGCTCAGTGCAACTGTGACACTGCTCATGCCAAAGAACAGTAATGGCACTGAAGAGATCATAAATACCAACTCTGAATTGCATGTCCATCTTGTCACTGGAATCATTTGGCATGCTGGCTCTGTTAGCAGTTGGTCAACTGCTTCAGTCTTTTAAAGCCTTAATTTATAAAAGGCTGTTTTCACTATGTTTGCATCAGGCAGAACAGCTGTGCTTCAAACCACAGAAGCAACATCAATTATGCATTCTTTCTGCAGCACTTGTTTGAAAATCCACATTTGTTCTTTACATCAGATATAGGCAACTTACTGTTTTGATATGTCTGTTTCGTCAGTCTGTGCTTGTGATATGTCATAGACAAGTATATACATCCCTTGAAGATATATCTGTAGTGTCTTTCCCTCCACCCCCCCCTCCAAAGAAATAGTTGTCTGCTAGACCTTAACAGTAGTTAACTGTAGCTTATAAATGGAACAGTACTTCTCTTTGCTCTTATGTTGCTGTGGACATTTTATATGTTGCAAAATGGTGATGGATGTTAACAGGGAGCATGCAGTACTTGGTTCCATGATGCTTGACAGTGAAAAGTTACCCTGATAAAAAAATGCAGGATGTATCAGGATCAGTTTTAAGCTTGGGCAAACTAGGCAGATGTGTATGGGAGCAAACTGCTAAGCTTCAGAAAAATCACGTCTACGCAGCACGCAAGAGAGCCTCTGGCCATGGCTCTGTGCTTGCCCAGTGCACAGCAGCCTGTCTGAGCACCCCCTGTGAGGAGCAGCTCTCTCATAGTTGTTGTTCTGCTTCCTACATACATAGCCTCCTACATGGCTGCCTCCTTCTTTCTTCTGCTGCTGGTAGGAAGATGAGCAGTGCCACAAAAGTGTGGGATTTTTTCCATGCCATTAATGAGGACAAAATAAGGGGTTTTTAACCTCATTTTTATGAGTGACAAATTTCCATTCTCTGTATGCTTCTGAGACTGTCAGGCCTCTGTTTATTACAACCCTGCCAAACCTTACATGTTTTTCATCAATTTAGTAAATGGATAGACAGCTTGTGCAACTGGAGGCATTTTTTCTTAGATTTGTACAATATAGAGAAGGCCTCAATAAGGATAATGTACAGTCCTTCTGAGCTGTAGGCCTATGCTTCTTCCTGGAAGCAGACTTTTATTGATATTGGGTGTTTTGTGTACATACAAACCATTAAAAAGCAAAGTTTGAGGATCTAAGAAGCTTTAAATTTGGAGACTTTCCAGATTTGACAGCTTTGTTTGAGTAGTACTAAAGGAAGATACTTCCTAAAACAATATTCTATGCATTTGATTTTTAAAATATTTTTTATTGGTTTACTTTCATCATTATCAGGTTAAACTAGTGTGTAGCATTAATTTTTCCTAACCTTAAATCTGCAGATTTAAAAATAAAAGGTAGTTTTTGAGCTTTACTGAATTATTTCAGTGCATGCTTGATAAATTTTACTTTAAAGTCTTCTAAGTCCATGCATTACTGCACAGACAGAACTAAGATCTGGCCTTACAGACTGTCAAAAGGTTTTTATATAGTCCTATAGGTTGTCCTATAAGTGAAAAGTTGAACATGATCTCATTTATAACTTTAAACCTGTTCCTTCCAGCAGATTTTCTCTGTAGCCACTGAGTCTCTTTGCAGATGTAGGGGCTTGCTTTCATGCAGCTCATGGCTGCTGTAGGCCCTCTGTTTATGGCAAGTAATTCTCTAGGCAGCAAACATTAACTTTGTCTCAAATTCTTCTCCCTGCAGGAAGCTGCACAAGCCTTAATTTATGCAGGGATGGCAGGATCCACCTTGGAAAACATTCAAGAAAAAATAAATGAGTACTTGGAGAGAGTTCAAGCTCTCCATTCAGCAGGTGGGTAAGGAGCTTTCTAATTAAACCTCTGCTTAAATTAGTTGAATGGAAAGCCTTTCAGTGCTATGAAATAAGTATCAAGGACATTGGCTTTGTTTTTCATTATTCTGCTTTTCTTGTCCTCTGTGAAGGACCACCAATGCAATGAGCATGTCAGTTTTGAATTTTGAAATACATTAGAGCTGAAGTGCAGACTTACTTCCTAAGAACTTGGGTGTAGGCATGCTTTCCTTTTAAATATTCTTAGGAAACAGATCTGCAGAGCAAGCCTGAGAAAGTAATTAAATATAGCAATAAAAATTGATCAGGAATAAATAAAAACTTGTATCTGAGCCTCTGGGTTCTGGTCTTCCTGTAGCATTACTGAATTTGAGAGGCCAAAAGAGCTCTTTGCTCTCATAAGGGCTTCCTTGTTTGATCCAGTTTCAGTGTTTGTGCTTGGACCAAAATCTTGAATTTTCGTACACCTGTAATTCTGTTAGAGTCCTAGAATCACTTGGCCAAAAATGGACCTTGGGAGGTCTATAGACCAATCTTCTGCTCAAAGCAGAATAGATACTGATTTTTTAAACAGGTTGCTCAGGTGCAGTCTGGTTCTAAAAATTCCTAAGGACATAAAATCCCTAGAGCTTCTAAGCCCCTGTTCCAGGGTGCTGTTGTCTTTTTTTGTTGTTGGTTTTGTTTGTTGTTTTTTTATATATATGCCTAGTTGGATTCTCCTGTTTCAGTTCATAGCCACTGGCTCTCATTCCCTCTCTTTGCATCACAGTGTAGAGCCTGAATCCATTTTCTAGATAACCTCGCAGTTAGTGGAAGGTTACTATTGGGTTCCCCAAAAGCCATCTCTCTTCCTGGCAGGACAAGCTAAGCTCCCTCTTCTTCACAAAAGGCCAAATCCTTCAGCCCCAGCCATCATTTGGGGAGCCAAGACCAGATGTGGTCTTGTCCTGAGTAGAGGATGGCAGTTGCTTCCCCCATCTCTTGGCTGTGCTCCTGCTGACACAGCCTAGGTTGCTGTTTGCCTTCATTGCTGCCAGGGACCTGCTGGCTTGGGCTCACCCAGCTGTCCTTCAGGTCCTTCTGTGCATAGCTGTACCCTTCAGAGCGTTAGTCTGTCCCAGACACAGGCATTTGTCCTGGTTGAATTTCCTGAGGTTCCTATCAGCCCCTTGCTTCAGCTTGTCCGTATCCTTTGAATAGCAACTATGTCCTTCAATGAATCAGTTTGGTGGGGGCTACTGCCCTGATAAAGGTACACTCTTATTTTCTCCTTCAGTTCATTAATAAAGATATTAAATGAGACAGATGCCTGAGGAACTTGTGTATTACCACAGATGATGTGTTTTCATAAATAATGCAATATTTTACATATTTAATTATCTTTGTCCTTAGTGGCATGTGAGATATCCTGGGAGTGTATATCTGCTTTGAGAGGTGTGGATATTTTCTTGAAATATTGTCTTTGGATATTGGATATTGTCCTTGAAAAGATGCTTTTAGCAAAGTTTAGAAAGATTTGTTTTCCAGCCAAAAGATAGATACTACCCATCTGATAAGAACTGCTAGTGTTTTGGTATCATGTTAAGGGTGTTTTTACATGTCTTCTGTAGAAAGCTAAATACTTTCTTTTTTGTTTAGTTCAGTCACAGAACACAGATCCTCTGAAGTCAAAGCAACAGCTGGACTTGGAGCGTGCTCACTTCCTAGTTACACAGGCTTTTGATGAAGATGATAAAGGCAATGTAGAAGAAGCTGTAGAGTTGTACACAGAAGCGGTGGAACTCTGTTTGAAAACAGTATGTTAAGCTACAGATTAACTTGGTGGAATTATGTGATGGTAAGAATTTCTTCCATTTACACAAGTGACTGACCCTTAAAGGCTGGCTTTTAAACAGAGTACCTGTATTTCTAAAAACCATTTTAAAATATTTTTTTCCACTGTTTTTTTAGTGGTTTTATTTTTCCAGTCTTTATGTTCTGTTGCTATTCAACACTAAATTTATGGGGACTTGTGATTTATCTATTTTTCCTGACCTGGATTATACTGAAAAACTAGAAATACTCTGGAACTCTTTCATGTTAGTTTTTTGCCCTGGAGTGAATGCAACACTAAAACAGAAATCAAAACTAGTTAAAACTGAAGATAACTTGCTAATGTGTCAGCTATGTTACTTTCCAACAACATTAAGGGAAGTAATATGAGGGAAATTTTCATATGTAACACTTCCTGAAAACTAGCAATCTACTGATGCCAAAACTAGTAAAAATACTACTTGATTATTTGGTGCTCAACAGTGAAGCTGTTACAAGTGAATTAAATTCACACTGAAAGTAATAGTAAGGATGAATTGGTCTTTATGTAAATAATGGAGAATATAATTACAGGTACTGCTTTTTCTCCCTTAAATCCATTTGCCTTAACTACTCATTACAGGAAGAGCTCACCATCATAATATAACTCCACCAAGTCTGTTTTTCTCTTCTCTTCCCTTTTTATAATGTAAATATATATGGGCTATTGGGAGGGAAATGTTACTTTTGCTACACGCTAGAGTAAAATCATCTTTTCTTGGAAACCTGTAAGCTGTTTTTATGTAGGCTAAAAAAACATGGTGATAGAATGTAACCAAATCAGGAGTTAATGCTCTAGTTTTTCCACTTGAGCTGTGGAAGCGGAACATCTTCAGCCTGTTACATAAACTTTCTGTGGCAGCATGCCATTTTTCCTCTGCTGTGTTCCTCTTTCTGTTGAGTCAGTGCATGTAAATATTCTATATACACAATTCAGTCTGAAGTTATCTCCTATTAACAGCTGCTTTTATCAGGTGTTTCATTAGGTACAGATACTGCTGAAGTTGCTTTTAATCTTGACTAGCATATTATTTTAAGGTGGCTGTCAGCATTATCCCTGAGGGTGATGAAAAGGTACCTTTTTCTTCCCAGGATGAAAGAAGATTGAAAGAACTCTGCTATCTTGAAGCTTTACTTATGTCTTTCTCCTCAATATATTCAGGTGGAGAGATTTGTTTCTTCCTTACCCTTGAAGTATTCATAGAGTTCCTTCTTTTCTGTGGCTGACTTCTAGACATGTCTGCTGATGTTCCATCTCCACTGCTTGCCTTCATACATCTTTCCAAGTTTTTTCCAGCCAGGACCTCCGGAGTGTGATTTCTTTGCAAAATTAAATAGTTGCTTGTAGAGTATGTTTCTAGTTTTGTTTCTTGGGGTGAAAGTAGCTTGCCTTTTGTTTCCTCAGTTGACCTAGCTGACCTGGTAGAAATCACAAAGGTAGAGCCTGAAACCTGCCTGTGGGTGTCACAGGAGAAGCCACACCCTCAGATTGCTTAGCTGCTGTAGCCGTGCCTCTTCTGTAGAGGAAAATGAAAGCAGAAACTGGTTGTATGAGTGAGCTGTCATTGATAGTTTCTCAACTGGGAAGAGAATTAACACTCTTGCTAATCTGTTTTAGTGCCCTATCATAGGTTATTTTATGCCTTAGATGTGAAAGAGCAAGATTTTTAACTTGTAAGCAATCTTGTTTGTACTTTATTAAAGTCATCATTGTGATTTTTTTTTTTTTTTTTCCCTAAGTTACCATGATTCTTTTTTACTTATTTGGGAAAAGTACAGGAACACATCTAAACTCAGCAGCATACCTATCATTTGTTTTTGTCTTCTTTCTGCCTGTAGTGTTTTAGTGTGGGTAATTCTCCTGGCAATTTTTTTATGTATACAGTGTTGCTCATGACGAATTTTAAATATCACTTTTGTTCCATGAACATTCACTAGAAGAAAAAAATGAGACTTGCTTACTTAATATGCTTTTTATGCTGAGGTGTTGTTTTGTTGTTGTTGGGGGGTTTTTTCCAACATGTTTGTTCATTTCAAAAGTAATTTGGAAAAAAAATAGCTAGTTACTGTTTGCTGTAATCTGTAATTGTGGAATTTAACAAACCGAGCCCATAAAATCTGAGGTTTTTTAGATGTGCAGCTTTCTCTTTTATTTTGCACTAAAGGCTACTGAAACTTCAGAAGCAGGCCTCCAGTCAAAACTGAAACAGCTGGCTCGACAAGCTCTGGATAGGTGAGTATTGCCAATAGTAGTAAACATACTGGCTGTCAGGCCTAAGTGCAATCTCTGGGTTGGATTCTCAGCCTAGTGTGTCCATTCTGTACTGCAAAGAGTATTGGTTCTGGGTAGGCCTGAAGACTTCTCCTTGGAGATAGAAGTCAGCTGCAAGCTGTGTGACTGCTGCATATAGTAGTAATTGTGCCAACCCTCTGGTAGTCTTGGGACTTGAAGAATTAGGAAATGGCTACGTTTGTTAATACCAGTGTACTACTGTGGTTTTCAGAGATACAAATTGGAGTGTTATACTTCAGTTTTTGTCTTCTGTAAAAATGCTGAATTTGGGTCATTACTAAGTCAGGATGTCAATGTCCCTGCATAAGAAAGACAGCTTGGAAACTGAGAAATACTTATCTTGACAGTATCAGTCTTACTGTATGGGTAGATTTAGTGAAGTGGAGTCTGTATGTGAAATAAGTTACATGAGCATAAGTTCAATGCAACTCCTCTTACATCAGCTGTACTGTGGCAAATAACAGACTACGCTGGGCTGTAAGTTTCAGTATAAGGTGGTTTTCAGCATTTCTTAGTCTGTGTACAAAAAAACCCAAAGTAAACCAACCCATGTTTTGCTAATACATGACTATCCAGAAGCTTAATGCAACAAAATATGGCTCCTGAATATACAGTCTTCAAGCAGTTGAAATGCTGGGTTGTGACAGTGCTAGTGGGTTTTCACTGCAGTTGCAGCTGCTATACAAATTAAATCCTGAAGGTATGAAAGGATGCAAATCACTTTTCTTTCTCTGAGAAAGTTTCAGTGGCCTTGTTTGGAGGTTTCGGACAATGAACACTTGCACACATTCTCGTATTAGCATAATTTAAAGGCAAACATAATGTCACAAGTTCTGCCAAAAGTAGCTTATATGTTAATTGGAAATACTATATCTTAATTTACTCCAGAACAGGAAAATTAAGAAGTACTGGCATCCAAAATTGAATTTTCTTAGGAAAAGTAGTACTGGTTAATTTGGGTATCTGTTCACTCCATTTCATATATGCAGGCACATAAACCAAGCAAAGAAATATTTGAGCAATTGCTGTATTTTTTTTATAATTGTTGTAAACAAAATGCATTTTTATTTGCTTTAGAGCAGAGGCACTGAAGGAATCTGTGTCTAAGTCATCTCAGAAGGAGAAGTCAACTGCAGCCAAACCAAATCAGCCAGTGAGAACGTTCTTTCCATTGGGACCTGACTTCTCTTTAAACGATAAGCCACAGACAATCAGAGCAGTACAAGCCAGTGAATCTCAAGGTCAGAGATACACGGCAGAGGAGATTGAAGTACTCAGGTAAGCTGAAGAGACGTTTTCCCCAAACGTTATAATTTGTGCATATTACAAGTCAATTGTGTGAGAGTGACAGAGCACTGGGACAGGCTGCCCAGAGAGGTTGTGTAGTCTCCCTCGCTGGAGACACTCAAAATCCACCTGGACGCATTCCTGTGTGATGTGCTTTAGGTGACCCTGCTCTGGCAGGGGGGTTGGACTAGATGATCTTTTGAGGTCCCTTCCAGCCCCTAAGATTCTGTGATTCTGTGAATTGAAGCAGTTGAAGCACAAGGTATATAAACAGAAAACCACCTCTTACAAACCTGATCTCTGGTATTACCCACACGTTAAATTCTCTGCACCAATGCAATTAGTGGCTTTTATTCACAGAGCATACTTTCTACTTTGCACTTAGTAGTTCAAAGTAGATGTTTATAGATTATAAAACTACTGCTTCACTGGAAATTGAGGAAGCATAATATTTTATAGGACAGTGAGTTCTGTTGCATTCGGTATGTTTTGTTTTGATTTTTAGTATGCCTGAAATAAGCTTCAAATAATCCATAAAAGCATTGTCTGATAAGTGTTTCAACTTTCCTGCTCCTCCCTGTACAATAAAGTTTGTGACAGAGGTGGTGCTCAGCACTGTCCAGGATTTGATCATAAAATATTTTGTCTGCCTGTTGACTTTAGGGGAATTAAATGTACTGAGTATATGGTCATGAGGATAGAAATCTAAATGTGTTGGAAATGTTGCAGAGCATTGAGAGTTGCCTTATGGAAATTTCACTTTTTTTCCTCTTGTAGTGCCTGTGCAGTGAATGTTTCTGGTGTTTTGGACGGTTTGGGTGTTTTGGGGTGTTCCTCAGTGTTTTTTTGTTGCTGTTTCAGTCTTGCAAGAGAGCTTCAAGTTGTTTTCCATCTTTAATCACAATGTGATTTAAAAATATTTCGCAACCCTTTTTCAGTTAACTCCTTGTTTGAAACTTAAATTGCATTCACATTAAAATATTATTTTCATTTTTTTTTTTAGGTAGCTTTCTGTGCGCTTTGGTCAAAAATATACTAATAAGCACATGGAGTACTTTGTTATTGCTATTTGACAGAGTTTTCCAAAATGCTGCCCCAGTTAGTTGAAATCTAAATGTTGCTAATTGTTAATTGCTGTCCTCTTATCCTAAGACTCTCTCCATTGAGAGGCTTTAGGGACTTCAGAAGTTCTATTTATACAAAGGTATTTTAAAATGTGACTTCTAGTACTATAGAGGTTTGTTGCTGATAATTACTTCTATCCTGGCATGGTGACTTACCTGCAGATCAGTACTTGCAGAATGAGTGACTGAGCCATCAAGTACCGCACGATTCAAACACCAATAAATACAGTGGTTCTTTGTTTTCAAGAAGTAGGCTGCTTGTTTTCAGAAGCGCTATCTTTTGATAGCTTTTAAAAACTAATTTTGTTGCTACCTTCTGGAACTCAGCCTTCAAAAGATGATAGGTAAGTTTTTAATATTGTTTTCTTATGCGTTGTAGGAAGACTTCAAAAATTAATGGCATAGAGTATGTACCTTTCATGAGCGTTGATCTGAGAGAACGTTTTGCCTTCCCCATGCCATTTTCGTAAGTGTGATTCCATTGCTGAAATTCACTTTTGCTTCTATTTTCCCATATTTGGTATTCCTGTGTTTTCTTTTTCAGAATTTAAAATTATTTACATAGGCTTTTAAACATAATTCAGGAAGAGGTCTCTTATTACTGCCACTTCCTTTTTGAAGTCTGATCTTAACACCGTTTAATGCAAGCTGATCCTGCTATGCAGTGGTTTTGCTTTTACATCTTCAGGCCTAGAAGGACAACACTATATTTGGCTCTTTGGAGTATTGGGCTGGGCTGGCAACTTGTGTCCATTTCAGATGCTGCTGCTGCATGCTAATGAGTTTAGCTCCCTCTGCTTCAATTATCAGTTAAATGAAGGTGATAGCTGTTTCCTCTGTAAAGGGCTATCCAAGGAAGGGTGATATGGAACTGCTAGACCTTCTTTCATAAGCAGCAATAATTTTTTAAGATTACATCAGTGTAATAGACAAAGAGACTTGGGGTTGGTTCTTTGGGGTTTTTCTTCAATTTCTGCTAAAAGATTGTCAGTCAGAAAAGCCTCTATTTTCAGAACTGAAGAAGCTTTTGATTACTAGTTCATCATATTGAAATAAAGGGAAGAACTTGAGTTTCTGTTGGTGTAAATGGCTTTTTGGAATTTCTTCCCCCTGCTCAGTGCTGCATGAAGGAAGCTCTTGGATTTTATTTATTTTGTTAATATTTTTGCTTTTTCGCCCCTAAGATGCACAAACTTAGTAGTAGTGTTCTCTGAAACAGTTTTACAGCTCTGTATACAAAGCTGTGTAGTTGTTCTATGTGTATTTTGCACCATCTGTCAGACACATATAAGACTGGAGATACCACGAAAAGCTTTTCTGAACTGCTGCTGATTTATTTCTACGTTTTATCTCTCTGAAATCTAGTGATAAATGTGGAAAGTTACCATTATCCCCCAAACAGAAAGCAATGTTTGCCAAGTGGGTGCGACCAGATGACATAACAAATAACCCTACGATGATTTATACTGTGTCGAGTTTCAGCATAAAGCAGGTAAATTGTTCCTGAAGAGAAATGTCTGTTGCTAGCAGTTTATTGCCGTGGTTACCAAGACCTTCTTGTTCAAAAAGGAATCCCCAAATCTGAGAGTGCTTTCCTTGGTTCTCGTTAGAATAAATAAATGAGGAAGTAAATAGTATCACTTCAGATCCCATGCAGAATAAACAAATGTGTTAGCAGGGGAAAGTAAAAATCAGAATTTGAGTTTCAGATGGAAATTGTGTTTCCCAGAAACAGCAATAAGGTCAGTATGAAAAAAGGTAAGGTGTACTCTGCAGCAAATGGTTCACGTATCTTACTGCATGGAAGTAGTGGGCAAAATTTCTAAATTTTTATTTGACAGGAAGCAAAGTGGCCCATTGAGAATAGTGGAAATCTCTCAGTGTTACGTTGCAGGTGGCCCAAGCTGCTCTGAAATCAGCAGTAGTATAATGCCATTAGGTATTATATGGTTTGTATTACAGAGTGTGTTTTGGGAAGGAAGAAGTAAGTGTGAGTGAATGATGAGGTATCTGAACTTGGCTCTCATTGTTATTAATAATTCTTAACTGTGGTTTATTCCATAGTGGCCTCATGTTGAGCAGGAGTATGTTTCCTGCCTTTTTAGTAGTAACTTTGTTTTTCTTGGTTCAAATCCTTTCCCCTTTGAAGAAAATTACTAGCTAACAATTTTCCTTCCCTCCACACACTCCATTTGTCTTTCATTATCTAAGTTAGTAGTAAAGGTCCTCACTGCTTTTCTTTTCTTTATAGACAATAGTGTCAGATTGTTCTTTCGTGGCATCACTAGCTATCAGTGCAGCATATGAAAGAAGATACAAGAAAAAATTGATCACAAGGTAAGTAGCTGTTGCTTTCTAAGATCTTTTCAGACTTAATGCTGTCAAGCTTTTGCAATATGTCCTATGACAATTGGACACGGTGTAAATTAGCACTTGTTTCACCTTCATCTCTCTGGGACTCATGTGGCTTCAGCTCACCTGAGAGCTAAGCCAGCTTTTTTCACATGTATATACAGACTCTGGAGTCTAACTTCAGATGTGCTCTGAGGAGCAATAAATATTTTGGAAGGTTTTATTTGTTTTTTAATTGAAATTTTACTTATAATGCTTTATAGGCTTATTTTTTTTACTTTGCTACACCAACTGCCGTGCAACATGTTTTTTGCTCCAGCATGTTTGTTTTTCATCTCATTGTAAAATTAATGCTAACAACACTGTCTCAGTTCTACTCAGCTGGCATCCTGTGATAAATTTGGTGTGGGTTTGGCAGACTCTGCTGGGAGCTTGTTGCCAGACCTGTGTGAGCACACTGCTCCTGTTTTGTTGGTTTTTGTTTTAACCTATACTCATTAGAACTGAGTATGTATTCTTTGAGCATTGAGTTCTATACTGTCTTCTCCCTCTTCAAATGTTTTTGTCATTCAGGTGAATACTGGATTTATACTACAGATATGTAAATACTACTTGTTGAATAGTAAGATATATTTGTTTGCTGTGTTTCTGTTGGAGAAACAATTAGGTTACTTATGTTCTTTTTGTTAATATATTAAGCAAAGGACTGCAGCAATAGCCATGCCTGGAAAATAATACCTATTCAAACATTATTGTAATTTTTACTAAATTTTAGTTGTTCTTTCATTAAAAATTCCCTATTTCTGTTCAGTGTAAATTCCCGAAACAGACTGTTAATTCCACTTCTATTGTTATCAATGTATGCACAGCCAAGTAATTTGTCATCATTTCTCCCTCCTTTTTTTTTTTTAACAGTATAATTTACCCTCAGAATAAAAAGGGAGAACCAGAATATAATCCATGTGGCAAATACATGGTGAAGCTTCATATCAATGGTGTACCTAGAAAGGTAAACGATTTTGGGAAGACTAAATACTGTTAAGGTTTAAATTGTATATTTTTAAAGGCTTATTCTGCTTCACTCTGAAGAGTGTGATACATTTAGTTGGAAAGTGTTTTTTAATTATTAAACTTTTTGAGATTTTTTTGGTAGTGAAGTATATAACAGAATGTCAGGATCTCTTCTGCCTGCATTCATGAAAATAGCCTTACTCATATCAAATTGATTTTATATTGCTTAAAAGAATGATGAAAACCATACAGGAACAAAATTATGCATGCAATATTTATTAATAGAGTGTGCAAGTAATTAATTTTTCCACTCTGTCTTAGAAAGGAAGTTAGAGAACTAAAAAGTGCAGAGAGGGACATCAAGGAAGAGCATAGACATGGAATGACGATAGAAGACTAACTCAAATCGCCACGGATTTTCAGTAAGGAGAGGAGATGCCTGAAGATACATGATAGAACTTTGTAAACTCACAAACAGCTTCATTTTCTTTTCAGTGCAATGAATAGGGACATAAAATAATGTACTTCATCATATAATATTGAAGTGTAGCTCTGATTATTGCAGATCATGGTGACTAATGAATGTTTCATCATAGTGAGCAATTAATGAGTTCAAAAGTGTGTGGTCATCTTCATGGGATGGGACAGTAAGGGGAAAGTCCCCAAAGGCTGTTGCTTAGATATTACCTTTGTGTCAGGATCCTTGAGTTGCAAAATTCCAGAATCTGAATGAGTGTTTCGGGAAGTACCATTTGTGGTTTTGCCTGGCTCTTAATACTCTTTCCAAAATGTCTCCTAATGGCTTCCTTTAGTTAGGATGAATGGGTAGTTGCTCTCCTGTGAAAAGGATTATTTGTCCTGCCACAGACAGGATTTGACCAGAACATGTGCAGTGTTGGCAGCCTGTATTGGGAGCAGACTAATATCAATGTGAAACTGACACATCTGGTCTGGGAAGCTGTTTCAGATCACTACAAATACTGCAGTAACATAGTGCTGAATATATTCTACCTAATTTAAAAAATAAATTTTAATACTTTCACAACTGCTGCTTAGGGTTTCTTTTTCCCTTTTCAGAAATGAGAAATTGAACTAGAGACTATGAAAGTGATAGCACACACAGTTTGTTTTCTTTCAGATAAATAACTTTTATTTTCTGCCAGATACCAAGCACATTCCATGCTCTGTATCCTAGTTAGGCGAGGGATATTGTTAGGCTTTTATTTCCTTTTTCTAATACTGGTAATTATACTGAACTTTTCTGTGGTTACCTTTTTTCAATAGATATTAGGCACTTTACAAAAGCACACTGCATTTGTCCTCATCTTACATAGGGCAAAGCAAGGCTGGTCACCACACGTCACCCAGTAGACTGGTGCAAGTAAGAGCTGGCAATAGAGTTTCTTAGTTGGGCAAACCACTGCAGGATTGATAGAAGTGTCCATGTCTAAGAGCAATGGGCAGATCTGGCTATCTGAGAAGCTGTATATGAACAACAGTTGAGTTTTCTTGTTGTTTTTTTTTAAATACTTCCAAAAAACTTTATTAGCTTGATGATGATTTTTCATTTGTTTATTTCACACAGGTAATCATAGATGACCAGTTACCTGTTGATCATAGTGGGGAACTTCTCTGCTCTTATTCTAACAATAAGAATGAGTTATGGGTATCACTAATAGAAAAGGCTTACATGAAGGTCATGGGAGGATATGATTTTCCTGGATCAAATTCTGTAAGTATTAGATTATTTCGAAGAGGCAAAATTCTATTTAGATTATGTTGGATTAATTAACTTTCCTTCTAGTGAAATAAATTGCTTGGGAGGCAAGTGTTGGATTTGATGTTTTCTTAATTTTTTTTTCTATTTCTTTCTTTGACAAATATGCTTAGCTGTACTTGATGAGATTTGTTCCATCAAAATAGCAAGACCAAGACATCTTGATGGGCAGAGTACTTTGATCTGTGAAGTTTGTTTATCAGATCATTCCCCTCATTTACATAAATATGTAATGGGTTCCTATAATGCGGTTACTAAAGAAACAGTCATTGTACTGCAGCTAGGCTGACAAACAAATTATTTTTCTAAAGAGAGCCTGTTTACTGAAATCAGTAGCTCCTGTAACCTTCGTTTGTTACTTAGGAAGCATTTCGGATTTTACTTTAAAATTCTTTACAATTTCAACAGTATATTTTTGGTTCCATGGTCCTGTTCACATTTTAGTTGGTGTCTTGATAATCAGTACTTGGAGGTTATACTGGGTAATCATTACCTTTTGAAAAATAGTTAGGGAGACAAATGTGTCTTTGTATAATGGTTAAATGTAGCATATGTTTCTCTGTATGTTTACATTAGTGTTGGGTTGCTTTGTTTTGGAGAACAGAAGCTGGTGAGAGCAGCTGTGGTTTATTCCCATTGTCGTTCTCTTAACTTGCTGTCTGCAAAAACAGCCTGACTTATGACATTTAATTTCTACCATTCCTGCCCCTCTCTGCTTTCAGCTGTATTATAGCTTCCTTCTATGATCAGGCTTTCTGGCTATGTTGTACTTGCAGTTCCTTGAGTTCACATCCATCAGTGCTGGTTATTGACACTTCAAGTATTTATAGTCTTTGCTTTGCTCTGAGGAGTACAAAGTAAAAGGGAATGAACACTGTTTCAAGGAGATGAATGAAATAGGTAGATTAAAACATCTTTTTATGGAAATACATGTCAGTGTCAGAATAATAAAGCCAAATTCTGAGTCCTAGAAGTAAAACTTAAATTATTTAAAATGCATACATAATAGCAAGGTTCCAAATAGACTTTTAAAGCACAGCCTCAGAAGCACTGTGAATCAATGAAATAAGTAGAACACATCATAGAACTGAGCATGACTGATCATTTTCTTACGCTTCCATTGCTCTGAAATTCCAGTTTTTTTCATTAGTTAATTTTCCAGCTTTTTTTTTTGTTTTGTTTTAAAAAAGGTTGTTTGGAGTTGTTGTCTTAAATTAATTTAAATTAATATTGGTTGGTTGATTTTTAGTAAAATCTTTAGCCTTTTATATGTAGACCAATATTATAACTTGTGCATACTTTGATTTCTTTAAAGGTGCTTTTCTAATTTGTATGCAGACATCATATGCTTATAGATGGATGATCTATCCTGATTCTTTTGCATGCTTGTATTTCAGAATATTGATCTCCATGCACTGACTGGCTGGATACCTGAAAGAATTGCTATGCACTCAGATAATCAAGCTTTCAATAAAGACAGTACTTTCAGAATGCTTTATCAGAGGTACATGTTTATTCTTTCCTGAGTAACTAAAATGTTTGCTGTGTCGTAGCTATGTTACCACTGTGAAAGCAGTACAGTCACCGCAGATCCTTCAATAGCATTATGATACTACTGCAAATGTTGCTTTGTAAAACCTCCATATGCTTTCTGGAACAATTAAAATTGAGGAATCAGTGGCTTTGACAGAACAGAAGAGTAGGATATTGTGGAATATTCTTTGAAGTGATTCTTCTTTACAAATGAAGAAAAAAAAATAGCCCATTTCTTGTTGAAGAAAAGAGATTGTAGAGTCAGAGAAGAGCATCTTGGAACAAATATACAAGTGTTTAAAGTAGAAGGAAATGTGTTCTGTGTTCCCACAGTTCCCCAGAACGCTGGCATTGATCTGTGTCAAACTAGAACCATCTGCTGTCCTTATGCTGTCCTTAGTGAGCAGATACAGTATTTCTAATCATATCACAAGATCTTAGTTATTATGTCCCATTAGTAAATCTCCTGGAGAGACAGCAAAGTCTCAAAGCTGCAGTGCTGATCTTCAGACCTACCCTAACACATATATTTATGGTGAAAGACACAGCTGTAATGTATAAATGTCAGCTAGCAAGTACTTTGATTTCTTTCAAGACAGGTTTATGCAACCAGTTTCTTATGCATTTCAGTGCAGTAGAAGGGGTTGTTCTGCTATCTGAAACATCTGCATTCATGATAAAAAAGCATGACTGTAGAGTGCTTTTGCAGTAGATCAGGAGCTCTCAGGTGGTTGTCAATGACTTTTCAGATATACCAGCACTTCTATTTGCTGGTGTGACTGAAATTAGGATGGGATCTAGCCATTATAGCATCACTGTTGTTTACCTGTGCTAAAGTGAAAATCTGTAGTCCAGTGACTGTAAGCTGTCTAGGGATGCTGACCACATACTTGGATTTTAGTGTGGGCTGGGAAATATGCTAGTATGTCTTCACAATAATAATTCTTGCAAAATTAATAGTTTCAATTCAGAACAATTGCAGAACTCTGTGAGTTGGCAATTCCAGACGCTTTGAGGCCTGTGCTGAGGACACACAACTGTGGGTAGTGTAAAAACATACTGTTACAGTGTCTGGAAAACGTTAGTTTGCAACTTGAAAATTTAAATTAAGCTGTTTTTCACCTCTTTTTGAACAGATTTCACAAGGGAGATGTCCTTATCACAACTGCAACAGGGGTGATGTCTGAAGAGGAAGGAGAAAAATGGGGTTTAGTTCCAACTCATGCATATGCAGTCTTGGATATAAGGGAATATAAGGTATCAAGTAAAACAGATGATGTTTTCAGATGCCTGTTTGAAATCTGTCTGCAATGGAAAGCTTCTGATTTTTCATTCCAATGACTTTTTTGCTTGGAGCTCCATTGGGAAATTCCAGAAAGCTTGATGCTGTATTTTCTTGAGCTATTAGTCCATATTCTGTGTTCATATAAACATAAAAATTACATGGACAAGATGAATCCAGCCATTTAATTTTGTATTTCTTTAGGGACTTCGATTTCTTCAGTTGAAAAATCCCTGGAGCCACTTACGTTGGAAGGGACGATACAGTGAAAATGACACAAGAAATTGGACCCCAGACTTGCAAAAATACTTGAACTTTGATCCCAGAACAGCTCAGAAAATAGACAATGGTAACAAGGGTTTTAAAGTAACTATCTTTTCAGATAATATAGACCTTTGTGGTTTATCTCTGCAGGAAAGTGAAAGTAAATGCTTCAGCATTTCAGGATGGGGAGTAAAACAGATGCTAGAAACTAAGTAGTCAAAAAGTTTAGGACATAATTATGTATTTAAAACTGTCATTTCAGGTTTATCTGGGATTTAAGTAATCCAGGCAAATTAAAATTTTAATCTCAAATTAATTGACAAGAAGTTCTCCTTGTTGCTTAGTGTTGCTGTGTCAGTATGTGGACATGGGAAGGTTCAGTGCAGAGATAACACTGTGACAATAAGCTGTGTAATACAACTTTTTATTATGTAAATAGACTTCTATGTGGTGTTTTTCCTCCAACGTTTGCAAATATGTATCAACATGCTTACTGTAATCAGTATTTAAATTTGCCTTGCCTGTGTTTGAGGTTACACAATGGTGGTAAGTGGGTTTTATTCCCTTGCATTACATTAATATCTGTAAACAAATCTTTACATACATTCTATTTCCAGCTGTAGGAGAAGATTGAGATCTGTGTTTGAGACAGAGGCACTGTCCAGAGAAACCACTTGGAATGATACTACTCACTGTTGCCCTGTCCTGTCTTCCCTAGGGAGCAGCAGAGTGTAGCATCTGCAAAGTCAGTGTAGGTTTGCTGGTGGAAGGGCAGAATGCTGACAGCTCAGAAATTTTGCAGGAGCTGCATTTGACATTCAGAAAGAGATGTATGCTCTTTTTATGGTGTCCTAGTTGCTGTTTGTTTATCTCTGTGATGGAGCCCTTTTGTTCAGTGCCACTTTATCTTGGCAACAGTATGGATCCAAAACCATTAAATAATAGCATTTAATGATGAGCCTCCTGCAAATGTGCAAGAAAAGCTTTTGATATTCCAATGTAAGAATTCGAGCTCTGGCTTGTCACAGCCACGAGAGATCAATTAATTATGTATTTATTGATTCATTCAGTAAGAGTTTTATATCTGTAACATCTAGTAGTTGAAATTCATATAAAATTACATTAATTATTTTAAGGGCATTGTTCCTTCTGACTTGATTTACATTCTGGTCTTGTCTAAATGTGTAGCTATTCTGCCTGCATTTTTTTTAGTGTTCCAAGGTCTGTAGCTGCCTATGTCAGACTTGAATTATAAGGCTGTTAACTGTTTGAGAGTTTGTTTCATCAGGAGTGTGTCAGCTTGCAAGCATTGCTGTTGGCTGGAGTGGCAACAAAGGGAGCTATGGAGAGTTAGAATAACGTCTAATTATTCTAATTGGAAAGAATTTTGTAAAGATGAAGCAAATTCAGGGTGCTAAAGCAAGTCATTTAGATGTTGGGTGAAGTACCTAAGAAATACATTTAAACATACTTCTTGATTGAGTACTTGATTGTGCTGGATGACTCCTGAAGCCTAGGAAAGGGGAAGGCAGGCCAGAATCACCTCATGATGTCTCCCTCCATACCAAGATCCTCTGGTAGTTTCTGCTTAGTGCCTGAGAATGAAGGAGAGTTCTGACAGCTTCAGAAAGTCCCTGATTATAACCAGAGACTAACTTGGTTTTTTTGGTTTAATTTGGTTGTTTTGGGGTGAAATTTGACTTTACACATTTGGACAATGCAGATGTTACTACTAAGTTTTACAGAAATGTTGGTTTATATAAGTTAGTTATAATTTGCCTGGAAAGAGACCTTTGAAATAGAAGTAAAATGAAGTTGTCTTGATTTTACAACATTCCCATTTTAGGCATTTTCTGGATTTCCTGGGAGGACCTGTGCCAGTACTATGATGTTATTTATTTGAGTTGGAACCCAAGTCTTTTTAAGGAATCTACGTGTATTCACAGGTTGGTCTAAGAGATAAAACTTTTGTCAGTACCTCTCTAAATGTTCTGAGGTGGTGTTTCCTCTCTTCCATTCTTTCTAGTTACAGCTGAGAGAGCTGAACTCAAACCATGCTCTTTTGAGCCTGACTTTACACTTAAATTCTCAGTCCAAGCTTTGGTTTTGATTACTTCTGTAACATTCTTGAAACTCCAGTGACCTTTGTGATGTTACTGTGGACCTAAGCTTGTGTAACCAGATTCTGACCTCAGTCCCACATCTATCTATCAGAATAGTAATCAGATTTTTGTGTAGTCCATCTTTAGGCAGTGACCTGACAGTGCTTGGGTCACGTGGTTTTTATTTGGAATTAATTTTCCTGGCTGTCGAAGGTCATTTGTGCAGTGCATGTTGTCTTTACAGGGTGTATTCACTGGTGTCAGAGTAGTTTAATTAACTCCATTTTTTACCAGTCACAGTTACCATAAGTAATCCTCCTTGCTTGCTGTTTTTTTTTTTTTTTCTGAACATACCTTTCTCCTACCTAGTATCCATCACGTTCAATCTTTTTGTCACCCAGTTTGAGGATAAGTGTGTCTCAGTTTTTGAGAGCAAGGGTTTCTCTATTTTTTTCTACTCTGGTCTGCTGCACTTTGCCACTGCTTCAACATTGTTTTTGTGCACAAGATCTTTCACCCATAATGCAACTTCTGAGCTTATCTGCAAAGACTCCTTCCATCTTTGTGTTCAAATTCATTCTAAAATACACTGTGGTGGCATAACAAGATGAGGTAATGTGTATGCTAATCTCTAAGCCCATCTACTAGTCTGCCTTTCCTTGTACTAGTGATTGTCATTCCTCTGTGCGAGGAAATGCCTGACAAAGTAGCAACTGCTGTCAAAAGTGGAATAATTATGGTGAGAATTTGAAGCTTAGTTGATAACACAGTCTTCCACACATGTTGTTCCATTTAAAAAAGTGTGGAAGGGTCAGTGGGACTTAAGAACAGCTTTATCCACTTTTGCTCCCAGTATGGCACACTTTGCATTCAGTCATCAGCATTCTTTATTTTTCACTATGCATTTTCCTTTTCTAGACAGTTCCTGAAGCCACAGGCAGGTTTTGCAATAGGGTACCTCTAATGCTTCATGCAGACACCCTTCCAAACATGAAACAGATCAAGTTTTAAAATAAAAATTACCTCAATCAAAAACTGGAGGGGAAAAAAAATCAGCAAGATTTTTTGAAACTAATAGTATCTTATATATGGATTTCTACAGTTAAAAAAGCACAGCTCTTTTTCACTTAATACTGGTGTATGTGATCATGACTACAATTGGGTAGCCTGGGCTTCCTGAATGGTTCAGCTTTTTCTGTGCTTTGTGTGGTTGCAGTCATCATAGCAAACAGCCAAGCTGTTGGTATTTGGCATTTTTAAATTATCATACATGTATTGTAGTGAAGTCATTTATAAAATAAAGTTGTAAGATAATGCTTCTGATATGATTGTGTTATCTGACCACAGATTCCAGTAGAAAATTACCCTTCAGTAACTTTGCTATAGATAATAGCCAGCTCTGCATATATGTAGGATTTGGAATTGGGTTTCAAAGCAGGAATTAGTATTTTCCTCATCTAATAAGATCTCTGTATTACTTTTAGTACTTGGGATGCAAAGCAGGGTCCGGTGAAGGATGCCTACAGCCTGGCCAATAATCCTCAGTACAAGCTGGAGGTCCAGTGCCCACAAGGTGGTGCTGCCGTCTGGGTTCTGCTCAGCAGGCACATAACAGATAAGGTGCCGGGTTCTTTTTTTTACATTTTCTGTATTACGAGTTCTGTAATATCGCTGTAAATCTTTGTATATAGCTCTCTATGTTATTAGTATATTATAATATTAGTATATTACTTATATTTTCATGTTCAGCTATGTACAGTTATGTATATGTATACATTTTCAAATCAGCATTTACACGATTGTATACAAGATTGTTGAAATGGACCCAGAGTAAAAATCTGAGTGAAGGGACGATATTCTCCACCACAAAGGTAATGAAATAACTCTGAACTGTTGTAAGTGAAATTACTGACAGTTTGTTTATTTCAGGTTGTTGGGGTTTTTTTTTAATAATTGAATCAGGTATTTCAGTAAACACAAATATCAGCGATGTGGTGACCGAAGGGAAGGAGAGAATACATACTTGATTCTTCTTAAGCATTAGTTCCACTTCTGTGGAATGTACAACTCTGCTTGAATTGTGTTTTTTATAGGATGACTTTGCACACAATCGGGAATTCATTACAATGGTTGTATACAAGACTGATGGCAAAAAAGTTTACTACCCAGGTTAGTGTACTCTAATTTTCAAGATGATGATGTTAAAAATGAATGCAGACTTGTGAAGGATTTTGCAAAGAGGAAAGGTGCTTTTTGCTTTAAAACTAGATACCTGGCTCTAAGAGGTCAATCTTCTGAAATGGGTGTTTAGCCTTGTTAGACCACCTTCCAACAGTCTGCACTGAAGGAGTAAACCAGGCTGTACATGTTGGAAGCATGGCAAGAGGTCTACATAGTCTTGCTCATTGTGGCTCAGCATTTTCTTTATTGTTGATTGTGCAGTGGTGGGAACACGTGTTGTGCTGCTGTTTATCAGATAGCATAATGATTTCTCAGATTTGTGGAATTATTTAAGGGTTTAAGGCTTCTACTAAATGAAAATAATCAAGGTTAATTGTTCTATGAACTCGACTTAGCCAAGTACAAAAGCAAGATCATGACATATGACTGAACACTTCAACATATTTCAAAGTATCAGGTATAGAATGTTGAAGAAAAATATTTAGATGTTCACATTTTATCAAAGTATTACTTTTGGTCATTATAGGTCAAATTCTACTCACCTTAAGAAGAAGGGGCTTGGCTTTTGGATCTTTGTTGTAGCTGCAAAAAAGCCATGTATGTTTTATTTTAAGATAGATAGCAGATCTGAAACACAGATCAAGACACAGAAAGTAAAGGTAATGTCCAGGTTGACTGGATAGGGTAGACTGCAATTTTAAGGTAGAGTTAATATGATCTTTATATTTATTCTTTACGCATAGGGAAACTCTTTAGAAATAGGATAGAATTCAGGTAGCTGCTAATGCAACAGGTAATAACAACAGTTTAATTAGAGAGTAGCTTTCAAAGCTTTTTTTCCCCTGAAGAGTGGAATTTGTGTTGTTTTTTTCCCTATTGGAAGGGCTGGTAAGGGTTGCATTTGTTCATCTCTGGTCTTAGTGAACTCTGCCAACCAGTTCCCCTTAGAATCCAAGCTGTCTTTCTGTGGAAAGCATCTGTTGAGATCTGACCAAATAATAATATGTTTTTGCAAGACCTGGTCTTGTTGAAGCACCTGCCTCTCCTGACAGCCCAAGAAATGCTTCTGATGTTGTACTACTTGTAGCAGTGCTTATTTTACATGCTGTCTTACTGAAAACATTCTTAATGGGCAAACCAAACACATTTGTATAGTGGAGGGAATTACTCAGCTGTGCTTGAAAGAGACAGTCTTCCAAGCATGACCTCTAGCAAGAACTGGATGATTCCTGTGTTTTGTCTCACTACCCAAACTGTTTTATGAACTTTTAATCACACGAGCTGAAACTTGTTTAAAACCTTTTTCCATGGAAGTAGATTGGTCAAGCTGCAGTATTATTTTTAACATCTGTTAAAATGACATCAGAACAAAGCAGGTTAATCCTTTGGCAGTGAGGCCAAGATTTCCTGTTCTTAAGCTTCTCATTGTCTTACATTAATCCTTTCCACTCTTCCATGTTGCTTTGTGGAAGAAAATAAAAGGATCTGATTCTGGGCCTATAGAAGTAATTGGCTAGACTTGTTCCTGTTTCACTGAAATTAAAAAGTCTGGAAAGAACCATTTAGAGGCCAAGTAACAAATTACATCGTCTAATTGTAAAAGCAAATATTTGGGATGTTTATAACGAGTACTACATGTGCATTGGTACTGGGATACAGCTACATCTGTGTAATGATCATAAGGATTTGGAGAGAGAGAGAGAGAAGCTGTATGTCACTTATTTAAAGAAATTAACGTGTTTTAAAGTCTGGTTTACGCAGTGGCCAAAGTTTTTTAGCAGCTTGCATTCTGGAACTGTCCAGCCAATGAAGAAGGAACAGCCCCCTCAGATTTTTAAAGAGTGTTCAAACATTCCTTATCTTTGTATTGAAATTTCAATATAATCATAGTAGGTTGCTGTTGAGTAGTGACACTGGTAGGAGATGGATAAGCAGTTCTTGCAAGTCATGGGTTTAAGCTGTACTTTCAAGAATTTGTGGCCTGTCACCTGTGATGTACCTCTCCTGAAAATGATTGTTGTCCTTAAGATGAAGTGTTCTTTCTATGAGCAAATCTTGAGGCTCTGTTCTTTTGAGAACACTCCGAACGCTCAGGACTGCTTAGTACCAACAATCTGACTTTCCTGGCAAAATTGTTTGATACAAAATGGCTAATAAGTTTACCCAGCTGAGGGAATTTTTTTAATTTTTTTTTTTTTTTTAATTTAGGAAGAAGTGTTAATCTTTTTCTTTTTCAGCTGATCCTCCTCCATACATTGATGGAATTCGGATCAACAGTCCCCATTACCTGACCAAGATAAAGCTGACCTCTCCAGGGCCCCATACGTTTACCTTAGTGGTGTCCCAGTATGAGAAACAAAACACTATCCATTATACCATCAGGGTATGTAGTGTTGATTTCATAACCAGTGTAAACAATTGAACTATAAAGTGTCCTTTCTTTCAAAGTATGACCCAAAAAAAGTGTACTACTGTTATTTTCAGGAAGGGAGGTGATGACTGATGGGGCAGAACCACTGAATGAAGTGCTTGATAATGTTCTCCATTAGTTAAGGCAATATGATGTGCATGGTTTTAGTAATTAAATTTTAGTAATGAAATCAGCTGAAAAGCACTTTTCTTTCCTAGAACAAAAAAAAATCAACATCTGTGTACAGGCAGAGCATTTGGCTCTCTAGGTATCAAAAAAAAAAAATGAGCCTATTTTACATCCCAATTAAGAGTTTAAGTTTTTTGACTTCTTTAAGACTTTGGACTCAGTCAGTTCTTGGGTTTTTCTGAAACTGCTGATGTGATGGTCGATGCTAGATGTCTGTCTTTGTCACTGAAAAAAAAGTTGTTTCCATTTTGCTTTTTTAAGTAAAAATGTAAGTAGAACTAAGGCTTGTTAGTACCAGCACTATTCTGGATTTTGAGTTTCAGACAGGGTCATCTGAAGAGAAAGACAGGCATGTAGTGAACAAGTATCTAAAAAATGATGTGTAGGCAATGCTGATTTTTTTTTTTATATATTTTTTTTTAACATGTCATGTTTTCATGTGAAAAGTGAAAGATGGATGTGTGACTAGATTCTTCTTTTACAACACAGGTGTATTCCTTGTGCAAGTTCACCTTTTCCAAGATCCCTACGCCTTACACCATTTCCAAACGGGTAAAGACATATTTTCTGTTTTGGGTCACTGGATATTAATTCTAGTTCAACTTCTCTGTGTTTGACATTTACAAGGTTTGCTGATAATACCAAGCTGTGTGGTGTGGTTGACACCCTAGATGGAAGGGACACCATCCAGAGGGACCTTGACAGGCTGGAGAGGTGGGCCAGTGCCAACCTCATGAAGTTCAACAAGGCTAAGTGCAGGGTCCTGCACAACCACAAGCACAAATACAGGCTGGGGGGAGAATGGCTGGAGAGCAGTACTGAGGGAGAAGGACTTGAGGTGGAAGTAGATGAGAAGCTTGACATGAGCCACTAGTGTGTGCTCACAGCCCAGAGAGCCAAACACATCCTGGGCTGCATCAAAAGAAGTGTGGCCAGCAGGGCCAGGGAGGTGATTCTGCCCCTCTGCTCTGGTGAGACCCCACCTGGAGGGCTGTGTATAGCTCTGGTGTCCTCAGCACAGGAGAGGCATGGAGCTGTTGGAGAGGGTCCAGAGAAGGGCCAACAAGATGATCAAGTGCTGGGGCATCTCTGCTATGAAGACAGGCTGAGAGAGTTGGGGCTGTTCAGCCTGGAGAAGAGAAGGCTCTGGGGAGACCTTATAGTGGCCTTCCAGTACTTGAAAGTGGCTACAGGAAAGATGGGGAGGGGCTTTTCACCAGAGAGGGCAGTGGTAGGACAAAGGGTAATGGTTGTAAAATGAAAGAAAGTAGATTTAGGTTAGACATCACAAAGAAATTCTTCACCATGAGGGTAGTAAGGTGCTGGAATAGGTTGCCCAGGAAGGTTGTGGAAGCCCCCTCCCTGGAGCTGTTTAATGCCGGGTTGGATGAGGCTTGTGCAGCCTGTTCTAGTGTGAGGTGTCCCTGCTCACAGCAGAGAGGCTGGAACCTGATGTTCTTTAAGGTCCCTTCCAACCGTAACCATTCTATGACTCGAAGGTTTCTAAATATATTTTTCTATTACTGCCCCAAAGTGCCACCTTAGGCTTTCTTGTAACATGAAACTTCTTAACCAATGCTTAATTTAAGCATCATTAGCACAAGACCAATTCTGTACTCAAGTTACATATAATTTGCCAAGAAATTAACTGCACTGTTAGCATAACTCATACCAACACAGAAGTCCTTGGGCTGGCTCCCTCTGGTCACACCACTCTATATGGACAGTGGCTCAGCTTTCATTAGCATTTGGTGTATGAGCCCCCCCCTCCCCTTTATTGCAGAGGGTGACAAACAGACTTAGGATGGCAATATCACAATACATTACTGTTCCTAAGTTTTGTAAGACACCTCAAAGATGTGTAACCATTGGGATAAGCACTTGTGTTGACAAACAGGATCAAGGCAATGTATCCATGGTACATTTCTTGTAGAAGTGCTCCTTGAGAGTACAGTGTCAGCTGCAAGAGCAAAAAACCTGACTGAAATTAAGTCAGAAGCCCAGGCAGTTTTGGGGCCAGCTGCTGTTCATATTTCACTGAGCTGCAGTTATACCTTCAAGCTGAAGTATAAATATAGCCAAGAGCTCATAGGATAAAGTAACTTGCATGTATTTTCATGTATTAGCAATTTTATCCTCAAGAAAGAGTAAGCCAGCAGCTGCCAACTTTAATCTCTGTACCTACAATGCTTACCCTGGGGAATCTGACTATAGGCATAAGTCTTCTGTCCAAACAGTAACTTCTTCAGGAAGAGAGAAATGAGGCTACTTTGAGCCACAGTGGAACAGTCCATTTTCCATTTCTTCATGCCTGAAACCAAGGATTACACTACTTTCTGTGATCAGGGGGACATTGACTTGTTCATACAGTGTTTTGTACCAGCTGCTATTTCTGGAACAGCCCCTTGAAGCTAGCCTGTTCTGGAGAATGCTAAGTGGCTACAGAGATTCCTAGGAACAGTGAAATTATTTGCTTGGTTCTTCCAGAAACCATTGCCCATTTTAGCTCTTAAAAATTTGGCTTAGTTTGGGGGGAATGCTTTAACAAGTCAAACCTGTTGAAGGTGACCAGCGTGTTTTGAGGCAGGACATCTGTTTTATGTTATGTTTCAAAAGAAAATTAAGTATTGAAAAGCTCCTGTTAATTATTTGAAGATGTCTGGTATTCAAATTGAAGGCAAGTTCTATCTGTCCAGCTCTGTCTTTGTGATTAAATACAAAAAGTTAGTTGCTTATTTGGTGCTTGCTTAGTAGTCATTGCACTTAAAAACAAGCAGATAACTAGTTCATAGTTTATAAAACTAGTTCATAGTTTACCAGTAAAAGCAAGTTCTTTTAGATGTCTTACACATAAGTTGAGTGGTCACCTCTGGAGCTCACCAAGTCCTAGGAAGAATCCTGGAACTAAGTGCAGCGGAGGTGGAAAAGGCCTGGCAAGCTAACAGCACACAGCAGTGTTAGGTAACCTGGGAAGTAGCATGGTGAGGGGAGAGATTCCCCTTGCTTACAAACTTGCCATGGTTGAGGCTTTTGGACACTGGGTGAAGAAACTAAATGACAAGACAAAAGTGTTGCTCCTTGCTGGTTTGACAGAAAAGGGGGGAAGTAACACAGGCAAATCAAGCTCAGCTGTAAATTTGTGTGAATGCCTGGCTTGTCCTCCAAGTCTAGGCTTTCAGTTTAATGACTAGCAGGAGGAACTTGCAAACAGATGGCCTGTTTCTCAAAGTCTGAGCAGCACTTTTCCTCTTGTTACATCCTTGTGGAATCTGTTCTTATGGATCTCTTGTCCCTGTAATGCTGGTTCTCAGAAGTGCATGGACGGGGCCAGAGGCAGGAATTGCAAAAGCAAAGGTTGCAACACAGGTAGCGTGTACTTCCTGCACTGCTCTTGGTTCTCAGCTAGTGCCAGAGAAAAGTGTCTGAGCAAAGTAACATGCATAGTCCAGTAGTCATGGAAGAGATGGGAATATAGATATTTTATCTGATGCACTTTGTCACTCATTACTTAATAGAAGCTGAAAAAAATACAGTATACTTGTAAGAGATCTAAGGCTTTCACAGAGGTGATTGGAGGACTGTAGTGAAACTTTCTGAATATTTAAGTCTTTCATTTTCACCTTCAGAATTTGTCAGTGACCTTTAAACTGAGAGAAGCCTCTAGTTATGTTTGTGTGTATAACTAAGCAGCACAGATCTTCAGGATATAAAGCATTTTCTGTACTTCTTTCAGGTTAATGGACAGTGGAAAGGTCACAGTGCTGGAGGATGTGGAAATTTCAGAGACACCTACAAAAACAATCCCATCTACCAATTCCAGCTGGACAAGAATGGGCCACTACTAATTGAACTACGAGGACCAAGGTTTGTACAGAATAAGCATGCATCAACACAGAGTATTACATGGTAAAGATAAAGCTTTGTCAGTATCTTCTATGGGCAGGGCAGGAAGCTCCCCAAGAATCCAGAAGACAAGGTATGGGAAGTAGCTCAGGTTTCGTACTATGTATGTTTCTGACTTCACTGTCAGTAGTGACTTATACCTTAGTTTGTTGCTGAGGAAATTCTTGACCTACAATGAAAGCAGGAGCCTGCTTCTCTGATTTTTGAGTCTGAGCAGAGCTACACCTTACACAAAAGGGAAGAAGGTACATAGGACTTTTTCTTCCTCTTAAAACTGATTATGATTTCAATTCATTTTATTTTGTAGTTGAGCTAATATGCACAGTACTAAATCTTACAGGCTCTCAAGCAATGGCCTAGGCAGTGGTTTCAGTTCTGAAAGTGCATCTACTCTGCCACTAGCAGGCCAGGAGAAGTGCCTGTCACATGTTAACACAGAATCACAGACTGGAGTTGGAAGGGACCTTAAAGATTGAGTTCCAACTGCCCTGCATGGACAGGGACACCTTCCACTAGAACAGGCTGCTCAGAGCCCCATCCAACCTGTCCTTGAACACCTCCAGGGATGGAGCCCCCACAACATCTCTGGGCAGCCTGTTCCAGTGTCTCACCACCCTTACACTGAAGAATTTCTGCCTGATCTCTAACTAAATCTCTCTTCTTTCAGTTTAAAACCATTAACACTTGTCCTCTCACTGCAAGCCTCTGTAAAAAGTCCCTTCCCAGCTTTCCTGTAGGCCCCCTTCAGGCACTGGAAGGCCACTATGAGGTCCTACCAGAGCCTTCTCTTTTTCAGACTGAACAACCCCAACTCCCTCAGCCTGTCCTCATAAGAGAGCTGCTCCAGCCCTTGGATCATTTTTGTGGCCCTTCTCTGGACACGTTCCAACAGCTCCACATCTTTCTTGTGCTGGGGGCACCAGAGCTGGATGCAGTATTCTAGGTGAGGTGTCACCAGGGCAGAGTAGAAGGTCAGAATCACCTCTCTCGATCTGCTGGCGACACTTCTTTTGATACAGCCAAGGATGGAGTTGGCCTGCTGGGCTGCAACTGCACATTGGTGGCTCATCTCCAGCTTTTGATCCACTAGTATTCCCAAGTCTTTTTTGCACAGGGAAGACAAACTGTCCCAAGTTATAGTGCAACATGAGAAATTCTGCTGAGCTCACTGATGTTGATTCTTCTGACAGTGATCAGTTCACACCATGTGGCACAGCATTGTGGCACCACAAGTTTAACTACTTGAAGTCTGCTTAAATGCAAAGGTGGGCTTCTAGCAGGCATTTTCCACATAGTAATGTTCCATTTTCCTCCAGATTCTACAATCATGTTGTGGTAAGTTTAACATTTCTGCCACAAATGTGATAAAACTTTTAGATGTCTCCCAGTTATACAGGGCAGTTTTCAATAAACAGCCCTCTTCATGTTAGTCTTGATATGACACAAATAACTAAAGTCACAGTCTGTCAATTCCCTTGCAGGCAATACAGTGTTGGTTTTGAGCTCATCACAGTCTCAACAGTAGGAGAACCTGGTTCCCATGGCTTTCATAAAAAGAGCAGTGGTGACTACAGGTAAAAAATAATCACTTATTAAAATCTTAGAGGCTTGAAACATACTCCAGATCTTAGTTCTAACAGGTGGTTTCTTGTATCATAGGTGTGGATTTTGCTACTTGGAAGTGGAGAACATACTTGCTGGAGTTTACAACATCATCCCCACCACATTCCTGCCTCAACAAGAGGGTCCTTTTTTCTTAGATTTTAACAGTACTACTACTCTTAAGGTATCACAGCTGCAGTGAGGAGACAGACCTGTGCATTCCCACCTAAAGAGGTGGTTTAGATTTACCCTACAGTCTGAGAACAGGTACCTCTTCCTACACAGATGTGTAGAAGAAAATTATATTTAAAGTTACAGCCAAAAGCATGGAATCACTGATGGGCCAGTTAATTGTAGCAGACAGTTAGCTATGGGTTTTGCTGCTGTGGTACTGGCATGAGCACTGTCCACAGGCTGGGGAAGGGGCTAAAATGCTTATATTCAAACAAACCGGCAGAACTCAATTTACTGCAATTTTTCCACACTTCAAATCAAAGTCCTAGTTAGTTAAGAGAAAAACTAACTTGGAAATTCTCTTCTTCCAAAATACAAGGTATATGGGTTTAAGATTTTTATTCTTAAAAGTAAATATGTAAGAAAAAATACTCCTGTGTATTCTGCTTTTTCAGTCTCAGGACCAAATAGCTTTTACTACATATTTGTGCTGCCATCTTGAATGTTTTCAGCACTGAACTAATTCTCAAGTCTAAATGTAAACTTAAGATTGGTGGGCAGGTACTATTCCACACTGACGTGCTCAGCTTGTCTATAATAATGTATATAGGAGTGAAGAAGGAAGATTCCCCCTTTAACTGTTCCTAACAGCAAAGCAACGCTTCACTCATGTTACCTGTACTTTGAGAGCTGTTATTTCATATTGGTATTTCTTTATATACATTTCAGCACAAGGTACTCCATGGCTTTCTTCCTACTAGCTGTAAGACCTAGCTTGATCCAGATCAGCAGTAAAATCAGGAGGGTTTGCCAGCAATAGTGTGCAGACAGCACAGCACACCCTTCATTTAGCAGGTGTGAAGGGCTTTCATCTCAAGCTGCCCTGTAAGATTCCCTGTCTCTAGTGAGGTATTCTCATTGGCTGGTGTGAGAAGGTTGGGAACAGCCCACCATCATCATCCTAGCAAAGAAATGTTTTCTCCTCCACCTTTTTATAAGGATTCAGCTTGTAGGGGAAGGATCATTTAAACCTATCCCCCTAGTAAACCACAGCTGCAAGAAATGCACTTGCATCTCTTCAAAGGTACCTTTTTCTTTTAAGTTGAAACCAGTGAATTAATTCAGCACTAGGCCAATGTCATCAAGAGGAGTAGGGTCAGAGTTTGTAAGAGTCCATGTGGGATTAGTGCAGGACAAGGTTATTTTAGAAGCCTACTATCTGTGCTCTTCCTCTAGAAGATCTGTATATACTTGCATCTGAAGAGGATTAAGGATAACCAGATTTTTAATTTAAATACTGTCTCACTGATCCTAACATGCATTGGCTTTTGTCTTTTGTAAAAAGGCAGATTTAAAATTCCATTATATTTGACAGTTGGGGGAGAGGGTGTTTCTGAAACAGCTCTAGGAAGGTCTTTGCCATTCAGGTTGGTTTGGCAATTTTCCAAGCAGAAAGTAGCATTTAAACTTTGTTTTAGAGCATAGGTGCCATTTGGTCATTGGGAAACTGAGCACACGTGCTACAGGAAATCCTACCTGTGGGCTAAAATTGTTTGTTTGCCATTAGCTCTCTCTAAAAAGTCCCAAGATCTCTTTTGTTTCATTTCCTTCATCAGGCAGCTGCTTAACAAATGTCAGGCTTTAAAAGGGCATTGAAAACACAGGCCTTTCTGACTGCAGCCATCTCAAAGGCCATCTGGGATAGGAAATCTACAACCAGGTTGTCACTGTGTGACTTACCTTCTTTTGTAGTGGAGTTTCTGATGATTATTGCAACAAATCAACACAGGGAACAGCACGGGCACAAGCTGAGCAAAAACCATCAGATTAGGTTCTTTGTGGTTATCCTTGGCTTTTGGGAATACCAAGGTCTGCTTCATCCCTACAAAATTAAAGTATCATTCCACTTACATTTTCCCTATGAAGTTGTATTTTCAGCTCAGGCTAAACCAGAGTCCTGCATATATTTTTATCCCCTATGAAGTTAGAGGTAGTTAGGAAGTCTCAACTGAGTGTATTGTTGTTCTGTGTATGGTTGCTGCTCTTGCAGGAAGGGGCTTTTCTCTTCCTCCCCCACAATCCATGAGCACAAGCTAGTGCCAAAGCTGATGCTGGAGGAAACAAGCAGAAGGCTCAGCTTCCTTACTGTGCTCAACTAAAAGCAAGGAATGTACTCACTTCGTTAATGCCAAATAAATACATTAAGGACAAGAGGATCCTGTCCCCTCTGGGATACACCAACACCTCTTACACATGCAGTATAGTCAGGGGATTAGGCTCATCCCTGTAACTGTACAGCTGTTTAGCTTAGTATCTGTGTCTTTTATAAGGCAAGTCCTATTCAAACATTGCACCTTTGTAGGCTACTATACCTCCATTACCCTACATTTCCTTTCACATATAGAACACTCAGGTGAAGTATTATAAAGGGAAGATAATGTATACTTTAAAATAAGTGCAGATTCTGGCCCTGGCAAATAATTTTTACAATTTTCTTGCCCTTTCTTCTTAGAAAAGAAACTTGTGTAAGCACTTAAGATTTGTTTTCATATTCTTCTCTCAAATGCATATTCTTGTATTTTTTTCCCACAACTCTGGAAAAATTACTGGAGCATTAACTGATCCTTAGATTATAACACAGCCTTGGCCAAATATATAGATCAAGCTTTTTTTCCCCTGCACCATTTAGTATTTTTGATCCACATGGTAGAATATTAGATGCTGATGTAAGCGTGGAAGTGTTACACAGCAAGACTTTTAGAAGGCCTGTGTGTGCAAAAATTGACATAGCTACACAACAGCTCAGACTGTAACAAAGGAACACCAGTCAGTGTTACTTTACTTCCAGTTACAGTCGTGCACTTCTCAACCCTTATGTCTTCTCTCTCTCTCTGTAAACATGCAATTCAAGTTTGAAACATTACAATTCAAGGCTTCAATAAAATGTCCCACCAAGCATCTTGCCCTCCTCAGTTGCTTATCAACAAACCACACAGTTCTAAACAGCTACAAAACAAGGGGCAGAGCTGACAAAATGAGAGCCAGTAGCTGCAAGGGGCTTTCAGAGGATCTGCACTTTACTTGATTTACCAAGAGAAGACTACTACAATGAAATGACGTTTAATTTTATCAGTGGTGCAGAGGGGTAACTGGAGATAGCCTCTTTTCAAGTTTTGACGTTCTCCTTATTCACTGCAAAGCCTTTTCTGTGTATTTTTTTTAAATTAAATTCTACTTTAAAGCTCTGTACAAGACTCCATAATGCTGCTGTTCATACCAGAAGGTGAGACACCCCCTCAGACACACATCCTCCATTTTGTTGTTAGGAAGATTGCAGGCTAGTCCTTGGGTAATCCAATCCATCAGTTCTCAGACTCAGTGAGTACATGGATGAGTTTTATCAACAGCTTCAATCCCATCTGCCCCAGGAGTGTGAGATTCAGTCTTAACTTCCTGATGCAAGTTTCATCTAACTATTCTGTACAGTAATTATGCACCTGACCACACAATCCATCTGGGGTTTGAACTGCCAGCTATTCAGAATTAAGTTTGTGTACATATAGTAGAGGTTTTTATTGTTTTGTTGGCTTTTTTTTGTAAAGGACATTTACATTGTTTGATAATACCAAAGAGAAGTAAAATCACTAGGTTAACACTTGCTTTATACATCCTCACTTCAGGGGACCTGAAGTGATCACATACACTTTGATACACCAGAAGCTTATTTTTATACCCATGAAGGCAGCTACCATCATGTTACACTTCAGAATGCAGAAGGAGTTCCAACTGGAGAAAGCTTGTTCATTTGCCTGTACTCCATAGTGATGTATGTTCATTAAAGTTTGTCATATTTATAATTATGGATTTTATGAAGTTTAAAATAAAATTAGTTTTCCATTAAGATATTTGACATGTAGTTCTGCCTCTTTGTTTGCATGTTTTAAGGGTGATTTACCTGCCAGTTCCAGGAGGTGCCAAAGGAAGAAGGCTGCAGCAAGATCTTTGCAGAAGTAAGAGTAGGGTGGCTTCCCCACCCTTTCACGCTACCTGATAATGGTTTTAACCCTGTTGGGAGCTGAACACAATGAGGACATATGCAAGACAGTGCACACAACTGTTTTTATATCCTGCTGAACACACAAGTAATTCATTGCCCAAGTGCAGGGAATTTGGGTTTCTAGCCAGAACTGGCAAGATGAGAGGGAATTTGATAGCAAGAGATGCTTCAACAAACAAAACAAAAACTCCCAAATAACCCAGGGAAGTCTTATTAGGAGCTGACTGACAAGTTGCAAAAATAAGATACTCAACCACACACATACCTCTGCTTCTGCTTTTTTTTTTTTTTTATATGTATGCTGCACAGAAAATAGTTTAACCGTGAAAGTTGAAGTAGAAAACATTTAATACAATGTAGCACTTCTGTAGTGCTTTTCATTTGGTATTTAATACTGTCAATCCCAGCTTTTCCTCAAGTCACGGTCCCATCAGAAGTTAGAACCACAAATCTCTTTCCCAAGCATTTACTGGGGCTGGGAAATGCTAACAATGGCAAAGCTGAGCCTTCAGGTCTTCAGGAGGTGTAAACATATAAATATTCAGAGCTGTTCCTGTTTAACAGCTAGAATGTGTTGAATCTAATTTTTATGAAAACAGGTTCCTTTGCCTCCTGTTCTGCAGGGCCTTACAGCAAATTTCAGCAGCATCAAGTACAGAGGTGTTAGGCAACAGAGTACCCTCCTCTTTTCTGTATATGAAGGGACTTTGGAAAACTTGACTAAAGCTCTGATCTCATGCAGTTCAGAATAAAGAGTGAATAATGGATGCAAGGATTCAGAAAGCTGGAAGGAGGTGACAGTTGTCCACATACTGCAAAGGATTCTAAAACCAGAGTGACACTGGGGTGCAATCTTGAACTGGAAGTGGGTGTTTAAAGACTAAGCTTTTTGCAGCAGCAGAAGATTCTGTTCTTAGCATGTGACATAAGACTTAGCTTGCACAGACTCAAAATGTGGAAAACAAAAATGTTTACTGTAGTGTGAAGAATTTTACATTAACTTTGAGAAGAGATACACAAGCTGTGGCAGGGATGAAATACAACAGGACTGCAAAAACATAGAAAATACTTTGGGGGCAATACTAAAATTCCCATCAAATTAACAGTATAAACCGACATCTTCGATAAAATGGTGCTTTCAGAAATGCTTAGCAACCAAAACCAAAAAGTCCTAGGATTTTTACTACCACTTATTAGCATAATTACCAGACACTACTACTGCCTAACAGCTGCTGGCAAAACATGCCCGTGCCCTTTTCTAAGTTTCATTGAGCACTTTTTCTCTAGGGCATATTAAAATCCCAAGTCCCTTTAACAATTATAAAACCCCACACAGTACAACCTACAGAGAAGTTTAAGAACACCTCACCAATCTACACTGGCAATTCCTTTTCTTCATGCATATTTCAAGGACGAATCCCTTATCAGAGCTGTCCTGAACACATCTATGACTCCCATTTTCGAGCAAAAAAAAAAACCAAACAAAAACACTTAAAGTGCTGAAAAATAATACTTCACTTTTTTTTTTTTTTTTGAGGGGGGCGGGGGGAAGGGCAAGGGGCCAATCAACTCTTTTTGGTCACTGGAATCACCCTCAGAGTCCAAGCCAGACTTGGGAAGGTGGCTAGAAAGGGCCTACCACCCCTGAAAGTGTTACCATCCCCTTTCTGTCTGTCTCTTAACGCCAGTTTTTACAGGCGTGACTCGTCTTGATCCTTTCTGTGAGCACCAAGGGAAGAGTGAAGACTTTTAGACCCCACACATGCAACAGCTTTCCTGTATACAAAGTATTTCTACAGTTTCAGCATAATACAGACAAATACAGATGTTTAAAGAATATGCCACTCATACTCAAGAGATCCACTGTATCTAAAGAGCATCTCATTCTACAAAACTGAAGCCAAACTGCTCTCTGCAAAATGTCTGGCTTGAATTTCAGACCCCCCGCTGGCGTAAATTTACACGGGAACATTACTTGTTATTGCTTCAGCCAGGCTGCTACAAAACAATTGACAAAGTCTGTGAAATAGGAGCACAGCTTAAACATTTGATAACTTGTCTGGCCTACAAAGGATTTACTGAATAAAAACTTCAGCCCTCCACATCAATTACACTTCTTAGTGCAGTTTTAAATTCTTAGAGTAAACGCTTAAGATTTGGCATATATTATTGGCACAATGTTCTTCAAACACTTAGAAGTTCATGTATAAATATTTATACTCCCATTAACCAGGACAGGGCACAAGAACTCCTCAGCCAATCTGGGCAGCTTTTCTGCCTGCGCATATTCCCTCTTTGATTTTCATGCACTGAAGGGAGAGCTGCTTCATTCGGGCATCCAAAGCCAGCCCCTCAATGGAGCTGCTCCTGTTGCTGTTCCTATTCTTGTTCGCTCTGTCGCTCGTCTTGTTCTCAGCCCCTTCTGCCCTATCCCCTGCAAAGAAAGGATTAAACTAGATGTTAAATCCGGATTTCCTTCTGCAACTTAAGCTTCCAGCAGGTGCCTCTGCAGCTTCCTTTGCCAAAGTGTGCAAAAAAACACAGGAGCAGGAGCAAGATGCTTTAAGGAAACCAAAGTTGGCCTTTAAAGCTGCACTTGTCTTGTGCACTGCATGAGCAAGTTACAGTGTAAACAGCCTGAGGTCAGAGTACTCAAGAGCACTGGTAATCCTCTAGTCTGAATTTGTCAGCAAAGTCTGGCAGAGCCTGCAAGAGGTTCCTTTTGGCATGTTATTGCATTATTTTTTTTCTGGGAAGTAGCATTTTCAGCAAGCAGGACAGCAATTAAAAAAAACACAACACCAAAAACCAAAAGAGCCTACGATCAGATTTCCATATACCATCCATATCCCACCAATTAATGATGAACCTCAAACCCCTCCACAGGAAAAGAGTAACTGAACCATTTCAGATGTCACTGTTAACAGTGGGACGCAGAGTCTCCACATGGCTGCCTTCCCCAAGGAAGTGGCCAGCGGGCCAGAGCTCAGGGAGCTGGCAAACACGCCTAGGGCAGCTGGGGAGGTTTTCCTGCTCCTTTCATCAAGCTGAAACCCAGGGCCCCGGGCGCCTCCAGCCGCACGTACCTCTTTCAGCTTCGCACTCGGGGGAGGATGCCCCGCTGCATTCACTTCGGGGGCCAAGGACAGGGAAGATCATCCCAAACTCGGAGAGGGATACAGGGCTGGGCAGATCCAGCCTTCCAGGTCGTGTCGCGGGAGGAAACTGAGTGGGCACTTCACAGGGGCTTGTAGGACCAGAGCTAAAGCTGGACACCGACTGAGTTTCTGAATCTTCTTCAGATACAAAGCTGCTGCCGTTTTCATCCTCAAACGCTTCTGAAGCCACTGCAATGTCCAAGAATATTCCAGTTAGCAAACCTACCCCCCTCCTGCACCTTCGCGAGTAACAGCAGCTCCTCAGCTTTCATCTTCTGAACACACATGCTGCCCCTTCTCATACTGCATCCCCTTTGCAAAGCCTTAACCCAGCATTTCACACATGGATCAGGAAGGCCTGATTCTGCTTTGAGGGACAGTACACCTGCCAGCCATGCCATGCAAGACTAGCTCTACACTAGTTACTGCTCCTCAGGCCAAGGTGCTCTTGGATTTCTACTGTCCCTGCTGCCCCCTGCTCAGCTTTGTTCACTTTTGATCTTTGGTACATAACTTAGGCCAGGGCCTAGTCCTCTGTGCCCACCTCAGCCAGCACCATATTGATCCCAGCAGATTCCTGAGGCAGATGGTTTCCACCTTATCTTCCCACTTTTGCAGTGAAAATCCAGCATTAACTCTTTTGGATGAGGACCACCAAGTAACACCGAACTTTAAAAAGCCCTGCCCACATATATAATTTTCCCTGTTCATGTTTGCCTAGATCTGAATTCTAATTAAAGCAAAACAACTCCAAGCTGTCTGGCTAGATTAAGCAGCAGGCTCTTTGTTAGCAACAGGAGGAGGAATCCATTAAAGAAGGTTCCATTTTGTGCAACACAGGGGTGTACATTTTGCTAAAATTCAACATTTTTTCAGTCTTGGCTCATTGTGGTATGGGAATATAAGAACAAAAGACTTCTGCACACAAGTAGTCCCACTGGGATCTGAAGGTGGTTTATGTGCATCAGCCTCTGCACAACGGAAGCGTGTGCTGTAATCACCCTGGTCTGCACAAGTACCATGAACAACAAGACATGTACAGTGACCTGAGGTTATCTTCAATTACCCCTCCTTGCAACTCCTGCCACTGTTAGAGAGGCTCAGAGCTGCCTTGAAAGAGCAGCAGGAGCAAAGCAGAAGTGTTAAGGAGACGACTCAAAAGAGAAGTTTCAAAGGAGTTCTTCTGCAACCCCAGCAGCCTGGGGCTCACTTGCAGCCCTTGGACTTGAAGGGTGGCAACAGAGGCAGCTGCTGTCACCATTTCTGCAGAGGCTGTTCAGCCTCTTTCTGAAGTATTGCAGACTGCAGAGCTGTACTTACACATGGCAGAATTGACCTAAAAGGCTTCAAACATAAAATGCATAACAGCACAATCCACCTTTCCTGAACCCCCTCTAGGGCACTTTGAGCTCAGAAACAGTTTGTTGTGGTTTGGGTTTTGTTGGTTTGTTTTTGACAATGTCAAATCAAAGCCTGCAGAGTGGCCTTTCTTCCCATGTGCTGTGTTTTATCAATATATGGTGAGCAATACAGATAACTTTGCAGGGGGTGAAAGCAAAAAAAGATGTTTCCAATTACAGGAGTCCTCTACTTGGCAAGAAGCACTGACACTAGCCTGTCTACAACAAGCACAACTAAAGTGTAGCTTACTTATCACCACTTAAACTTACCATAACACTCAGGGACATCTGCTAGGGCCAAGAAACTCTTGCTGATGACAAGGTGTTTTATTCAACTCCAGCAGATAGAAATCAAGATATAGAAGGGCCTTGGGGGAAATCCCCCACACATTACAGCACATGAGAGCTTAACCTGTCAAGGCTATTTTGGTTGTTCTGACTACTAGGCTGCTAGTCCTGCCCTGTTGTAACCCAGTTCTGTGTTGGTACGAGATGCAACCTGGAGACCTCCCACCTACACCACACTGCAATTCAAAGAGAGGGACGAGCCTGTGCTGCCAGTCCTTGCCTGCAGCCTCAGCAGGGGCCAGGAGGGACAGCAACTTGTTGCTCTGAAGTAACTTCTCAGGGCCAGTAAGGGCTCCCACTCCCCATACATATCAGGCCGCTGAACTCCTTCAGCACAAGAAAACCCACAACTCAGTTATAACTAAGGCTCTTGGGAGGCCTTTGCACAAGGAGGGGATCCTCGTAGGTATCTAAAAAGGCAATCCCTGCCTAACTCAGAAAGGCCCAACCTCTGGACTTCAGGGTGGCAGCAGATACACAGCCATACCAAAACCCCATTACAGCGCTGGCCCAGACACTGCCCTTGGTTGCTTTGGTAACTCAGGTCCCAGCTGCACAGTGCTGAGTGAGAGAGCTCCAGCATATCATGTGAAAACTCCAGCTACTGCAGAGGGCAAAGGTCAGCCCTGGGCTGCCTCCCAGCTCCCAGGGCACAGATGGGCTGTACTGCAGACCTAAAAGGCATTGGCACCTCCAGCATCTACGAGGGAACCGCACATTCAGCCTTGGGGCACTGGGGCTGTGTCATGCTGAACTCCTGGAATCCTGACCTAGACTTTTCCCTGCAGAAATGGAGCTGAAATACAAATTAAACTGAGATTCGTGGAACTGGGCAAAAAAAGACTTTTGCAACAAGAAAGGGAGAAGAGTGGACCACAAAAACGTCCATCTAGCCACTTTCACTCAGAGGCAGGACAAAAGCAAAGTCACAATTCAACAGACTGTTCTAGTCTTCGCAACACAAGGTCCCCATGTGCCACCAGAAAGCAGAGGTTACCTAGGCTTGGAGCTCGCTTAGTGGTTGCTGCTGACACCCAAGAGAAACGTCCCTCATACACTGCACAAGAATATCGCTGCTTCTTGGCTTCCCTTGTTTGCAGAACAAGTGCTCTGCTGAAATCACATCACTGGCAACAGATTTTGCAGCACAAAGGGGCTTATCCTTACACCCCTTCTGTGCAAGCATCATGCTTTTCTGTACTCCTGTAGCTGCAACTTCAGTTCCTCTGCCACAGGCCCGGCGCTGCCAGACGAGCACTTGATCCAAAAGGTCTGTTTCCAAACAGCACTGCCAGCTCAGCAACCTGGCTGAATGACCTGCCACAGCCTGCAGCCACCCCAGGCAAAACACCAGCAGCAGCATCACTGGCTTAAAAACGAGAAGCACGCTTTGAAGGGCATTAATTTTGTTTCTTTCACCCAGTGCTGTACAAAAACCCCAACGGTGATGCTGTCAAGGGAGCAGCTGGCACACTGCAACTCGTACCCCTGCCCCTCGAACACTGGCTGCTGAAGAATCCCAGCAACTCCTGTAGTAAGGAGGAGCATAACAAGTCAGCCACAGTCCCACAACAGCCAGCAAACGTCAAACTGCAGAATGCCCTGAGCCACCTTCATCTCAGCATTTCTCACAATGCCCGTGGGACATCCCCAGGCACAGGAGAGCTCTGTACTCACTGGAGATGGTGTCCGACTCTGGTTTGCTTGCTGACAGGTCTTCCACAGAGGTGTTGCTCCCTTCAGCACCCACGCCACAGCCTCGGGGCCCCATGGCAATGGACCGTCTCCGCTCGTGAATCTCATCTGAGATCATCTCCAGGTTTTTCAAGGCAGTCTTATACTCTCCCTTTGCCAGGGCTAGTTTTGCCTGCAGGTCATCCACTGTTTTCTTCAGTTGCTAACAAGGGAGACCGGTGTTAGATGCGCTTTCATCATGTGTGATGATTGAATACTACAAGCAGGTAACTTGTTCTGTTAATTGACCCAGCCCGTGAACAGAAAAGAGCACCCCAAGCACAGTTAAACAGTTGGATGCATAAAACAGAGGGAAAAAAACCGAACAAGTCCCAGAGACTTCAAACCACAAGGACTAAAGACAGTGAAACGGTATTGGTTCAGTTCTGGCAGTAAGCAGCAGGGTTGGAACACTCCTGTTTCACACAAGGAAACAAAGCCTCTCAGTCTTTTATCTTAAAAACATGCTTAGCAAATTGCTCGGGAAGTTTTGGCTTTGTGCAGAAACACAACACAGTTGTCAGAGCACTTCAGATGTAATTTCAGGATTTACTGTAAGCAGTAAAGAGTTTCAGATGGATCTGAATCACATACATACCTCTAGTTGGACATAGTACTTTGCCTTGAGTTCAAAATAAGGTCTGTGGAAAAACAAAGAACAATTGTTTACAATCACTGGGACTGAATGCAGAGTCCTGGAGTGGGAGTTGCTCTCTTTGTAGCACTAACTGAGCAATTCTGTGTTTCACTGTAATCCCAAGAGGCCAGTATCTAGATGACAGAACACCTACATGTGCTCTCAATGCCTCTCTCTTCCACTCTAATGCATCTATTTCTCATGGGTCTTTTGACTCAAATAAAAAATGAAACATTTCAAGTTTTGGAGTTGACAGCATAATTCCTTCAGGCCTAGATTCTGCAAGACATTTAAATGCAACATCCAGCTTCAGGTGTAGGCATCCTCTCTGTATCCATCTAATCTCTGAGCCCACAGCACACGTAAATTCTCCATAGAAAGGGAACCTCAGACTCCCCTATGGTTCAAATGTGGGGGTGAAGGGGCAGTTCTTTGGTTTTCCAGTGAAGGAGAGGGGATGAAAGGAGGTCAGAGCACCACATACAAGGGCAGAGCACTCTTCCTCACTCCTTGCTAACACCCAGCTGGGCACCTGATGCCAGCAGACAGCAATGCACTGGCAGGGTGAGGACTTGCACATCCTTGGGTCACTTCCTTCTCTTACACCCACAACCCTGCAACTATTGAAATTGCTCCATGACACTGCAGGGCTGGAGAATCCTTCACTGATGCAATCGATGTCCTACATTATCAGTTGTCTTAAGTCCATGACACTGCTTAGTCAAACAAAGTGCTTTTTAAGTAGATGACAAAAAGAGTGAAAGGGACTTTGCCCAAGTCACTGGAGCAGAAAGTGACTTCCAAAAACCAGCTAACACAGATGAGTTCATTATTCTACAGCTCAGAGGCACCGAGCCAGAAGATCTGGCGACTGTTAAGAACATGCAGCCATATGCACGTTCATAGCTTACAAGCAAGTAAGCACCCAGAAACAAAATTAAAAGCAAAACCAAACCAAAACAATCCAGTAATCATCCACTCATCAACTTTACAAAGCAAATAATCTCAATTACTTTCCTCCAGGCTGTCCCAGTCTTAATTGCAAATAGCAGTGCTTTAAGCATCTTAATCCAGTCTGAAGTGAGGAGCAAATGCACATCATTTTTTTGCATAGAAAAGGGCAATTCATCTAGCATGTCTACCCACGAGTTTTTATACAGAAAGGATGGAAAACATGGGTCTGAAAAGCCCAGACATTACAGCCAAACCTCCCACAGCACCTACAGAGAAGGGCAGTTTGCTGGTGTTAGATCCTTCCTGAAAAGGAGCTAGGACCCAATTACACCCTACAATGCATGCAAATTCAGCAGCCTCACTTCCCAGTTTTATGTAGCCACCTGACAGCACTGATACTTTCAGCTCAGTTTCCATTTTCCTTTACATGAAAGCTACAATGCTGAGAGACAACTGACCTTTCCAACATCCCTAAGAAGCATGAGTTCAAATATATCCACAATAAGCCTGTTTGTGCCATCAGGCACCTTCCACTTTAATACTAGGTTAGAATTGGTATTTCTGAACAATCCTTATTAAAGGATCTCCAAAACATCCTACCTAGGTGGTTTATGCTGCAGTTAGCCCTGCTGTGAGACAAAAACGAATATGTTGGGATCCTTTCACGTGAAAGTGAAAACCAGCTTTTCCTGGGGAGAGTGACACAAGGCAACATCCCCATGAGGGTAGTTTCAGCAAGGAAATGAAGACTCAGATGACAAATCACACAAGAGGCAGATGGGGCATCAGGTTCAGCATCATCGTTGCTACAAAAAGGTACATAGGACCCCATTGGCAATTTATCAGGGTCTTTATTGTAAATGTTATTGTAAGGAGGGAACTCCTAACAGCCAAACCACTTCTCAGAGATTGCTCTTCTCCAGAGGAATCTGTCATTTAGTGATCTGATGAGGTTTTTCACAGTCCTGTGCAGTGCTAGACAGACAGCATGCAGCTCATTCTATGAAGTCACACTGCTACACTGTTTTAGCAAACATGCTTGAATCTTCCTTAAGAAGTGCTAATCCCTTCTTGAATTGAGCAAACACCAATCAAAATACATTTTTAGTTGACCAATTTCACCAAAAAGTCATTTTCAGATGGAGGGATTAAAAGCTAAATACAGCAAGCAGATTGTTTAGACAAGCTACAGTCTGGAAATATAAGGCAATGACTGTGAAATATAAAGAGGATTAAGAATTTGCTGTAAACAAGGCCAAAATTTTAAACAGGCCCTAAGCAAAAAACAGTTTCATTTCTCTGCAGCAGAGCAAAACTGTGTATCAAAAGCAGCCACATCTATTCATGACACTTGCTGCTTAGCTATGCTCTCTGAAGTGTGTTTCCTTCCCCAAGAACAGCTCTTGCACAGTTTTGCTATGGCAGCATTAGGAAGTAAACAAGCCTGAAGTACAGCATGCTGCTCTGATGCAGCCTCACACCTTTCAGGTTTACGTCACTCTGCTGCTCTCCTAACTAAAAATAAGAACTGCAAACAATTCTAAGCTGCAAGGCACCCATGCACAGAGCTCTGCAGCCGTGTAGGCAGCATCTTTGTGAATCTCATGAGTCAGGGGCACTTAGAAGGACCACAAATGCAAAGACAAATACTGCAGTACCAGTTGTACTGTGAGACTGTTACGTGCAGAAAGGAGCCACACAGGGCAACACACTTTCACGAGTTTGAAAAACCCCACAAAATTAGTCTCTCCTACAAACAGGCTTCATCACTAAACTCATCTCCAAACATAGAACCTACTTGGATTTATTGATGGCTCTTTTCAGCTTCTTCTCCAGCTGTTTCATCCTTCCCATGGCAGCATTGTATTTGGCTGCAGTCTCCTTGTGAACCAGCTCACTTCTCGTTTTGGTCTGTTCTGCCTCCATGACCTTCAAGAGGGAAAATACAGGTTGAGTGGTAAGACACAAGGATCCCTTTCTTATTATTTTAATTAACAGCATCTTCATAATCTCTCCAATCAGCTCATGTCAGGAAAGTGAGGGTACAGGAAGAATTACTTTCAACGAACCTACTTAACAGTCTTTTCTGAAAGAAGCAGCAATATGTAAGATTTGCAAACACTGTATTAATCATGACACAGGTCTTGCAGCTTCTTGCATCATTTCTATTATGGTAAGTTCAGGAGAGCCTTAAATTCTGGGATCAACCATTTTTTAACTCAGCTAGATATTCATGAGTGGAACAGTGCCAGCAGAAGTCACTCAGTTACATTAAAAAGCATTTTTTTCCTGTTCCCTCCTGCTTCTGACAGGGGAGCCTGCCTTTCCCAGCAGGGAGCTAGCAAGCTGCTCAGCCCCACACTGCAATCTCACCTCTCTGGAAAGGGCTAAAAATCAGCCACACTGGGGGGAAGACCATCACCAGTCACCAGAAAACCGTCCGATGACAGCCTGCTTGCAGAAGGCCAGAAACCCAGCTTTTCTCTTAAAGCAGCTGACCATCCTCAAATCACCCTTTCAACACCAAATATGCACTGAGGTTCAGGCCCTGAGCTGACATCCTGACCATGCAGTCAGGGCAAGCTATGCTGATGACCAGCCTGCTACCCAGGCAGGCAGATACTTAACACACAGCAGTCCCAGCACATCAGCTGCTCTCCATGGCCAGCCCAGGCCATCCCCAGCCAGCCAGGCTCCTGCCCTGCACACAAGCTACAAATCACTTCCTAAAAGCTTTATAAAACAACATGCAATGTCGTGGCTTTCTGCAGCAACTAGGAGCCTACAGAAGCAACAGGAAAAGTCAATGTTTCCTCCATTAGTTGCTCTGCTGCCACCCCATAGTCACACTTTGCCTGTAATCCTATCCAAGGTAGTTATATTTTGCAAATTGGAGATGTCAGAGCTGCAAATCAGAAAATTTGTTTTCTTTAATGGTTCAGTAGTCAAGATTCAGACAGGGAGGTAATTAATTAGTTTAAAGAAACTGGTGACACCTCTCTGTTGGTCTGGCAATGGGGAGAAAGCAGTCAGTTTTCAGTCTCCCTCTCTTGAAGCTATGAAGGTATCCACACAAAAAAATGGCAGGACTTCATTTTCTCCAGTACTTGATTTCCAAATGTCTGTGACACCAACTACTCCACAAGCTCCAAGGAAATTTGCTCCAACTGGCTCCCAGCACCAGAATGTGCATCTGTGCCCTCAGATCCAGAGAGAGAGAGAGAATATTCAAGGTATCTTGATTTTAAATAGCCTCACTGACAGAGCTCTACATTCTTGAAAAGGTCCCAGTCCTCAGGCTAAACTGAGAAAGAAGAGAGCACAGTCAATTTTCACTTGCTTGGAGTGCCACTGCTCAGGAGAACTGGTGTGTTGTCCTTTCTGATGCCTTACATCGAAGAAACTGCTACACACCGAAGCTGAACTGCATCACCATCAACTGGAAGCTCTTGCTGCCACAACTGGAGGCCATGTTTTGCTCATCTGCACATACCACTAATTAAACAAAGAAGTTGCTACAGAACTATAAGAAAGGTTTCCAAAGGCTCTTTTCATCAGACATAAAATACTATCCTCAACTTCAACACCTTTCAACTCTTACATAAAAATAAGGCATCCACTTTTGTAGAAAGGTCAAGGAAAAAATATCTATCCAATTCACAGCAGACTCTTTCCTGCATCCTGAAAACAAGCTGCAGCTTCTTATCTTGAACATCTGTTCAAAAGCTAGGTTGATTTAATGACTTCCCCTAGTAAAATATGTCAGATAAGGGTGGTTTCAGTGTGGAACTGTCTCAAAATGCAGTCTCCAAAGACTGCACAGAAGCTGGCTTGTCTTCTTTGTAGTGTGGCAAGGAAACTACAACTAAAAAATGCTGCAAGCTACAAAACAATGGAGTTGGTGGAATTTGCCAATGTCCAATTAAATGTCAATCCCTCACATCCATGCTGGAGGCAAAATTAGCATCAATTTTGATATCCGGCATCAAGTACATAAGTACTACCAGCACCAGGGTCATGAAGCAGATTAGATGCCCAGTATCATGTTGATTTTTCACATCTTTGATATCAAACATCATAGAAATGCTGATCCTTGCAGAACTAGGATTTGACAGACCATAAACATCTCAAAGTATCTGAGAAAATATGGAATTTGCTGCCAGCCACATATACTCATGTTCATTACCCTTTCCAGAAAGAATAAAACCAAACCAAAACAAAAACCTTCTATACTTCATCCTTTGAGAAATCAACCACGCAAGGAAAACCATCTCCTGCCACTCCCTTGTTTTCCTGTGAGCATTCTGTCATCATGCTCTCATTACCTGCTGGAGTTTGCAGAGGCCAGAGACAGCCTATCCCCTTTCCCAGGGACAGTGGCTCATGGTGCCCATCCTAGGTTGAGATCTGTGTTTTGAAAATTGTGAGGTATTTCTACAGAGATCCATGACCTGCCAAGATGCATTTCAGTGTTTCATTCAAAGGAAGCAACAAAAAGATCAACTCCTCCACAAAAGCCAAACAGCTCTCTTGTACTCAGCTCTGGTGAGACCACAGCTTGAGTACCATGTTCAGTTCTGGGCATCACAGAATAAGAAAGACATTGAGATCCTGGAGCATGTGCAGAGAAGAGCAATGAGGCTGGTAAGGGGTTTGGAGGGCATGTCATATGAGGAGAAGCTGACGGAACTGGGGTTGTTTAATCCAAAGAAGAGAAGACTCAGGGAAGATCTTAAAGCTCTCTACAACTACCTGAAGGAATGTTGTGGAGAGGCCAGTGGTGGTCTCTTCTCCCAAGTAACTAGTGATAGGACGAGAGGAAATGGGTTTAAGTTGTGCCAGGGGAGGTTCAGACTGGATATTAGGAAAAATTTCTTCACTGAAAGAGTGGTGAGGCATTGGAACAGGCTGCCTGGGGAGGTGGTGGAGGCACCGTCCCTGAAGGTGTTCAAGAACTGTTTAGATGTGGCACTTCAGGATATAGTTTAGTGGTTATGGTAGCTTGATTACAGTTAGACTCAACGATCTTGAGGGTCTTTTCCAACCTTAATGATTCTGTGATAAATAGAGAAGCATCAGGGCAGGTACACAGAAACAGATGGGAAACCATGCTGCTACCTCTACAGCTGGGAGGTTCAATGCAAGACCAGCTAGGGAAACCCCCCCAACACTTAAAAAGGCCTTAACAAGCTTTTGGTCACACTTGGGGAATAAGCTGTTTTGCAGAATAGAAGTCACTGTGCTTCTAGCAATAAATCTTGCCTGTTGATGCTCCCAGGCCATCACAGATGCAACAGCATCACTTAGAAAAAGGCAAAGATAAAAGTGAGGATGATACATCTTCAAATTAAGACTGCTCAAGACACTTCCCTTCCCCTTGCACTGTACCTGCTATTCATACCCTTGGGGCAGGGAACATACTCTTGCACAAAAACATCCAGACTGGGTGAACTTCTAGAATGGCCACATATTCACTGCACATTTCTGTAGCCCATATCCGTCCTTCATCAGTAAATCACCTATTCCAAGCTGAACTCATTCTCCCAGGTAGCACAGGCTACAAGATACAACTATTTGAAAACAAACCCAAAAAAAAGGCCACACAGGTATCAATCAATTCCTCTTCTCTCCTTCCCCACCCATATTTCCAACTCAAATGTCTGGGAAAGGAATGTCAGTGTAGAATACATATTTTTAGTGAGCAAGTCTGTATGAGTAGCTTTGTGCCCCTAAAAAAGATTTGCATTATCTGAAGTCAAAGATGGACTCCAAGCAAGATTTCAGGAATAACAACTAAAGCAAAAGAAAAATGTATCAGTGAAATTAAGCAAAGCTGACCACCTAAGCCAAACAGTTACTCTGGACAACTCTCTTTCTCAAAAAATTAAATTGATGACTCTTCTAGGGGAAGAATTAGACATAAAAGAAATAAGAGACAATGCAAGATCAGTAAGCCAGGAGAACAGGATCAAGAATACAAGGGAGTGCACTGAACCCCTGCATTTTCAGGGTGAAGTGACAGAGAGAATAGGGCAGAGAAGGATGTGGATATTTTTGTTGTTTCTTTCACAGAGTTTTCTTTTACCCCCTTCCTCTACAACTATTTCTATCTGCAGGAAGCATCTCTCCTCTCTACATCATGAAAGCACCCACACATTTTATACTGACAGATGGTACTTCACGGTGTAACATCAAAGGGAGCTTCACAAGCCAAATTAAACCAGGAGGGAGCATGCCTCCTCCCTCTTCACTCTCCCTTCATCCCTTCCTTTTTAAAATGTCTCATGATCAAGAGCCAAAACATTTCTTCTCCCTGACAGAATTTATGAACTGAACATATCTCAGGAAAGACTGTAAAAGCAGAACCTTTTTAAGACTGCAGATTGCACTGGCAATTAGAAATCAGCAATTTCTCATGAATATCATGAATTCTGCTCCAACTTGACTCAAACTTGAGGTAACACATCTGTCATTTATGAATGCTTTTCAACCAGAGTATGAGAGTCAAGATCTTTATCCTTCCTCCCTCCAAAATTCTCCATCCTTTGGCCCTTTTACATCCCTGCTCTCTGCACCCCAAGCTGCAGAAGTATAATTCAAGGTACTAACAGACCAGCAACACGCTTCTACTTCCCAAAAACCTTTTCTCCAAATTTTAAAGACAAATTGTAGTTACCAAAAACCTGATAAGCCAGTGGCTAAAAGTGAGCAGTACTTTTCTTCTCCAGACAACTTAAGAGCTCATCAAACCTCTCTACTGGCAAGCTAGGTGACTACATTTCCTTTATAATCAACAGATAATTCATTTTACAATGAACTTGCCTCTCTGGTCACATGAATTATTCTCCAGACACCATCAATTTATTGATTAGACCTACTTTGACTATAATGGAAATTTAGGCAAGTAAAAAGGATGTACAAAGTAATGTTCTAGACAACTGAAACTGATGAACGAAATCCCAGCCTAAGCATCACTACAGATCTGTGGAGAAATGGACATCTAGAAAAAACCCACAGGAATTTACCCCAAGAATACACATCAAGTTAAGAGGAGAAGCAGGGAAAGCAGCTGCCTGACTCACAGGATTACATCAGAGCCCTGTGCTTCACTGTGGTCAAGCACACAGCTCAAGCACAGACATTTACATGGATTAATTGCTTCTTCACAGACAGGCAAACATTCAGCTCCTATTAAAGCACCCAGCTCAAACTGCAAGGAGAAAAAAAAGTTGCTGAGTGACAGCCTGTACCTATTCATGCTGGTCCCGTCTGCTCTGCAAATAAAAATATGTTCCACATGTTATGCTTCCAGCCCACCCAGGATATGCAAAATTTCAGTAACTCTCCCATTTCTCATCAGTTTAATGGTATGATTTTCTGTATCAGCGGCTACAAAAGCCTTGTTTACTGTAACCCACTAGACTGTCACATTAAAAATAGTGTCAATGGCTTTTCAGTCTATGAAGAAATCCAAAAGCAATTACAACATGCAACCCTTATCTCCATTTCCTCCCAGTGAGGGTCTGCAAACAGCATTTCCTTGTAGGTAATCTGGAACCCAAATCTTTGTCCACATCCCTTGGGTCAAGTGTAAAAGCAACCTGGCAGCATTTCCATACTTGCCTGTATTGAAAAAAAAAAAAAAGTCTCTCATTTGTTCACTTGCCTATGCTTTTCCTTTACGGTCTCTGCATTGTTTGTGAGCTACCAAGCTGCTACAGGCCACAGAGTTTCCTTCCAAACTTCAGATTAATTCAATAGATCCTGCTAGCTCTAGTAAGAATAGCAAATAAAACCACTTTACTCTTTCCTGACATTTCTATCAACAGAGAAACAAATTAATCAGTAGCCTACTTCTAACATTTGGCACAGAGATGCTTTTCTGCACTTGACTCATTGCTGTACAAGGCCAGTGCAAGATCATTCTCTGTCCAATACAACCATCAGTTACAAATGTATGCAAAAAAGCTAGCAAATCCAAACAACTAGAGTGCAAAAACTTTCTCCAAGAGTGACTGCATATGGAGAAGTAGAGGAATTCTATTTCTTAACCCTCAGCAGCAGGATTTTTCCATTAGTAATTTCTAATGTAATTAATAATTATCTGAATTAACTGCAAGAACGTGGCAGTCAAGGAGAAAATTTATTCTAGTAAATCTCATCCTCCAGCCTTTTTTAATTCATAGCTTGGTAAGGAATGATGATGTTTTCTGCTCCTCAAGACCCCAAGTTATTATGTTTACCTCACTGAACACCAGGCACATCACTAATTGCATGCATTGAAATCAAGGAAGTATTCATTCTGCTCCTACAGAAGTCATAAAACTCAGTCAAGCACTCCAAACAAACTAATTCTGGATCTGTTCAGTCAGGACTTCCAAGAGCATTTGTCACCCTTCTTGGCTCTGGCCCAAGCCTTAAGACCTCCAGTATGGCCAATGAAATTCACAACACAAACTCCACATAATTCTTTCAAGATCTGCTGTACCCTGGAGAGGAGCAGGTAGGTGCTTTCTGGGAAGTTAGCTTATCCAAACTATTTTAAGCACCAGGAAGAGTTGGGTAACACATTTTCCATTTAAGAAGCCATCAGCTGCTCTATATAATTCATTCTATGACTAGGAGACTTTATAACTGCTGTAAATAAACCTAAGTTTCCTATTTGCTGTTCAGCTGAAACCATCAGAGACATTACAGCTTGACTCAGCCCTCCAACAAGCAGATACTCAGCAGTAAGTGATGGTACATATGACCACCACCAGAATAACTCCACCAAACAGTGCCAGCAGCCATCTCACAGAATCACAGAATCCTAGGGGTTGGAAGGGACCTCGAAAGATCATCTAGTCCAACCCCCCTTCCTGTGAATATCAGAAAAAACATCTTTACTGTGAGAGTGACAGAGCACTGGAACAGGCTGCCCAGAGAGGCTGTGGAGCCTCTTTCACTGGAGACATTCAAAACCTGCCTGGACACGTTCCTGTGTGATGTGCTCTGGGTGACCCTGCTCTGGCAGGGGGGGTGGACTAGATGATCTTTCGAGGTCCCTTCCAACCCCTAAGATTCTGTGATCCTGTGTGATATTCACATGGAACCTCGTATGTTTGCATAGTTTGCATCCATTGCCCCTTGTCCTATCACTGGTCATCACTGAAAAAAAGCCTGACTCCATCGTCCTGACACTCACCCCTTACATATTTGTAAACATTGATGAGGTCACCCCTCAGTCTCCTCTTCTCCAAGCTAAAGAGACCCAGCTCCCTCAGCCTTTCCTCATAAGGGAGATGTTCCACTCCCTTAATCATCTTTGTGGCTCTGTGCTGGACTCTTTCAAGCAGTTCCCTGTCCTTCTTGAACTGAGGGGCCCAGAACTGGACACAATACTCTAGATGTGGCCTCACCAAGGCAGAATAGAGGGGGAGGAGAACCTCTCTTGACCTACTAACCACCCCCTTTCTAATGCACCCCCAGGATGCCACTGGCCTTCTTGGCCACAAGGGCACATCTCGTGCTCTACATCACTGGGTTTGCCCATCTTAGGAATGCCCCTCTCTCAGACTGTCAAGGAAGGATTAAGGGTTGTAGGAGGATACAGGGATCCCCTCAATATATCCAGGGAAAATAAGAATCCATTTCAACTCTCAAAATTGCTAGCATTTCTTTCCTTATACACCCCACCACAAATTTTCATTATGCCAGCTGGAAAGAGGTGGCTGACACATGGTTGCTACCACTCTCCACCAGATCTCAGTTTAGCAGTCAGGAGCTCTAAGCAACTCCTTAGACACTTCCAGTTTTCTCACCCATCTATTCTGAGAATCAAAAATTGTGTGAAAAAGCTGGACTTTGCTTCAATTGAACAGACATAACAACTAGGGAAAATGACAGCTGCTGGTGCCCTGCTGCACGTGCACTGCAAAGGGGCTCCCCTGGGAAACACACAGACATTACCAAATCTGCCTCATGTCACCTCACGATAACAGGGACGAAAACAATACCCTGGAGTGTGTCTTCTCTTTTTTAATATATACCATGTTTTCCATCTCTCCCCTACACACAGCCAACATCCTTTTTGTTCCCTGGTTCTTCATCAGGCAGCTGGCTTTTACAAGTCACCATGAAATAAAGGCTTTTTTGTAACTGAGAAGCTTCTGCAACAGAGCAGAGCTACTGCATTAAGGACTGCAAGACAATATGAACTTTGTATGGCATGCTAGACTATTTGGAATAGAAAGTTCAGCTTCACTAGCATATTAAGGGAACTCTGACAGAACAAAGGTTTTTAACTTTGATTTTTGGTTCTTTCATGTTAAAAAAAAACCTTCCTGTTTTTTTAATTATTATTATTAATAGACAGGAAAAAAAAAAGAGACATGGTAAACAACAGGAAAACTCTTCCTGACAGCTATGAATACCACCTTTCATTGTTAGATGGTGCATCTCCTCTGTAGATGTAGAAAGACTTTACAAAGGAAGTTAAGACCTTGTCTAAATTTGAAAGTTAATTCAGGATAGAGCAGTGTGCAAGCTTAAAATGCCATATGTTTTTTGAGTAATTCTCTTCAGAAATGTGTGTTTGAATATAGAAGTGCCTTGTTCAACTTACTCCATACTGAGAACAGGTTATACTGAAATTGGAACATGTCCCCATTTTTTCAGACTAAGAGTTTCCATAACACGTGTATACAGGAATAGCCATCCCTGTGCAAGTATTCTGGCATAACTCCAAATGCAGATATGCCTTAAGTCATTGTTTATCCTTATTATATAGATGTGTTGTGGTTTATTTTTTCTTTAGAGAGCTACTCCACTAGCACAGCCAGATACAGAATTATAGTTGTCCCAGTAGCAGCCCAAAGCCCAAATTATTTAACCTTGTGCTTCATCATTTTCTATAGCTTCATTTCCTACACGTCATGTATCTGGACCAATACAAAAATTAGGTATTTCAGAAACTAAGCCTCCTACACCACAAGTGTGAACACAAAATATGGACAAGACATGTGCTGGGTCAAGTTTGTATTACCCTCTGAGTAGCATGGTTGAGCATCTCTTGCCAGGCAGAATCAAACTGACGTTTGTCATCTTCCAGTAGCCTCTGCTCAGCAAGAGAAATGGTCTCTTTTGCAGCACGCAGCACTTCGGTCGCCCTCTGAAAATCCTGAGTTGCCCTCTGAGCTTCCAGCTGTGCCTTAAAAAAAAAAAAAGAAGTTGGGATCAGAGACAAAGGAACCCTCACAGTCAATGATTAGAAGATCTACCATGTTAATCCTGGGACTTTAAAAACACCACACCAGCATGACTGTTACCCAGCCTTTCACTTGGAAATGAAAGATACTTCCTCACTGGAGTAAGTACTGTTAAAACAGCAGTTCCTACCCAACAGGTAACTAGTAAAGAACTGTCTCATGGTGTTCACAGTCAAAAAATGCACAGCTGATGGCCTACAAATAAGAACTTGGATGAGAGTTAAATAGCTTATGATGTAGGTTTAATCATTGACAACAAAATAAAAAGTCAACACAGTAGCAAGTTTGTGGCAGGTTAAGAATCCACTAAGAATGGCACTCCCTGAGTTTAGTCAGGGTGGATTTTTACCTGGTGCACCATTAATCACACTGAAGAAATGCTTTGGAAGTACTCCATTGCTATAAAGCACAAACAAGTTTTCTGAGAAGGTGACTGCTAATTCTTTGGATGTTCTTTTCTTTTTTTATATTGCTAGGGCACAACTGGTGCAGGAAGTCCCCAGCACACAGACATGAAAGTAACCAAGGAAATGTGCAATGCCCATAAAACACAGATAAAACCCTGCTGTGTTCTTTGGAAATGGCTGCTTCTTGTCAGCAAAACACGGAGTTTGAGCTTGAAGGAAGCACTTGAAAACGTGTCTGTCTGGAAGCAGGGGAGAACCAAGACTTCTGGTGAAATACATGGTTCTTGCTGTGAGAGCAAAGACTTCTCCAAAACAGTGTATAACATTTCCAGGGAAGCAGGCACAGCTTAGAAGCTATCTAACCAATAAGCTGTCATCTCTTTTATTCTGGACCCCAAAAAATTCTGAGACATTGCCCTTACAGATCACCTTCAACTCGCCTGAAAGTTTTAACAAGGAGATCCAAGTCCCACTCTGAACAGTCCTCAAGTTAAATGTTCACATCCCATCTCACAGGCTGGAGCCATCTCTGTTTTTCACAGCTGAGCATCAACTCCCCAGGGTCCCTAATGCAGCAGCAAGCCCTTGCCTCTTCAGCCTGAAGAAGGAGAGCAGCCAGAAAAGCAGAAATACCAGTCATACTGCAGGTTTCTGTAGTACCGTGATGACAAAAGTCATCACAGAGTTCAGCAGTCTGCAGTGCTGCACTTTAGAACCAGTAACAAGTCTTAAGTGTTCAAAGTAAGTGACTCTACAACAAATAGACATAGAATATCCATTAAAAAAAAAAAAAAAAAAGTATTGGTGTTGGCTGGGTTTTGGCTGGTTGTTTTTTGTAATAAGATAGAGATGTCCTCTCTTCTCATACTTTTCACTGAATGACTAGCAATTTTAACCTTCAGGCTTTCAAACATGCAGCTTTCACGTTACTTTCCTTCATCAGAAATATTTCTGAAGCTTTTGCATTCGCTTGCTGCCTTTTAACTATATCAGTACTTGACTGCTCTAGAGCTCTTTTAGGGTTGACACACAAATACCTTGTTTAGCTCAAAAGTGAAATCTTTACCTGAACTTTTATAGATTATATGTATTTCAAACATTTCTATTTAAAGCAGTATTTTTGAGCTGTTTTACACGGAAACACCACCCTTCAAATGCAAGCTTCACATTCAAGTAATTGAACCTCTAGCACAATGAAATCAGTTTTCATTTACACTTCAATGATTTTTTAAAAATAAACTGTAATTACCCAGTTTATACCTAAGGGAAATGGCTTTGACCAGACAGGACTGCCAGAACAAAATAATGAATAAAACTTGACATGTCATGATATACAGAGGAGGAGTCTGAAATAGGGGAAAGGACTTTGGCATGCAGAATACTAAACTGAGGAAGATGAAGCCTTATGAATAAAGGAAGAGCTTTCTATTGTGAAGAAATGGTGGCCATGTGGAAAGTGGTTAAAAAGCCCTGATACAAAACAGGAAATAAGTAGAACAACAGTGCATTTCTCCAGCAACCAGTTGGCTACACCCCCTCGACACCAGCTGCATCAGATATCTTCGCACTCCAGACACCACATTTATTTGTAAAGGCAATGGAAAAAACCCTTCCCTCTCAGTCCTGTGGCAGGGGAGATGGACACCTAATTTAAACACGAGTCTCAAAAGGAAATAAAGCACACTAAGTTTCCCTCACAATGTCTTGAAATAGCAGTGAGCTCTTCTTGCTTCCTTCCCCCTATCACAAAGAGAGCTATTTCACCTCAAAGTGACCGTGGAAAAACAGGAGTTATGTGTCAGAGGTCCTTCAGCTGGGGAGGGAAATCAAAGTCCTCACAATCAAGGCAGTAATTTCCTTCCAACCAAGGTCTGTGATGCACTTCCTTCTGAAGTGGCTGATGGTGTGTTCCACAGAGGACAAATTCATCTAACCATGCTCTTTGCTGCTTTCAGGCAGCTTACACAACACCAATACTGCCTGAAGCCAGGCTATGAAAGTGTTAATTTCCATGCAGGGCTGCACATCCCAAAGCAGCAAAGAGCTTTGAGCCAGTATCAGTGGATGAACAGCATCCTGCTATAAATTCATCATTAATATGGTCTATCAGAAAGTCTAAGAAAAAAAACAACACACACTACATCTCCTCACCATCTCTGTCACTTCCTGTTTCCCATGTATTAGCACATTTTATAATTCAGAATAAGCCTGACTAAAGAATAATTTAATTTAGCCACTAAACTAAACTGTAGTACCCACCGAGCACAGGAAAGTCCTCTGAGGATCTTTAAACAAGGCTCAACCTAAGCTTCCAACAAAGGACACAGCAAGAAGCCTGAATCTCAGTCCCCAAGATATCCTCACTGAATTCTCCAAACATTAACATTTTTTTTTATTATTTATTTCCAGTAAGTTTGATCTATGCTTGTAAAGGGATCAAATGCAAATAAAGGCCACAGCTTTCCATAAAAAGAGTCTGAGATGGAATTTTAAAAAGTGAAATGCAAGACTTCAGTAGGAGCCTGCACCAAGCACTTGCAGAACAGTGCTGGGGACGCAGGGAGGATTGATTTTCATGGAATACTCTACAAGAGGGAGTCAGGTCCCAGTAACTTCCAGGCAACAAGGCCATCAAAGCCTAGCCCCAGTGAAGGCTTCAGCTCCACGGCTGCCCCGCTGCAGGAGCAGGCCTGCCCACACAAGAAACAACTGACAAATCCAGGGAAACAGACTGGCAACCCATTCCTAGCACAGGGAGAACCGCACCAGCAAGTAACTGCTTTCGAAACTCTAGCAAAACCAGATCCCAGGGGCAATGTGAGCACAGGAGAAGCACAGTTTTCTCACCGTTAGTGCATCAGCACTTGAAAGTTTCTGTTGGCACAGACACCTGGGTCAGGGATCAACACACCTAAGCCAGCAAAAAGTCAGCAGAGCATTAGGAGCAGAGTTGCTAAATCCCCACGGAAAACAACATTTAGTGGTAGCTTGCAGTACTAGTAGCTCTTCTGATGAAGACTCTAAAGCACAACTGACTGCATAGCAGGAACATGTTCTTTATGATAAGGAAACAGAAGGTAAATTTGCAGTTCCACTAGACTTCTGCTTGCACCTGGACTTGTAGGACACTGAGAGCCAAAGGTGTAAACAACAGGCAGGCCCTTAACTCGGGCCACATTTAGCATCATGTCTTGTAACTCTGTGGGCACATTGGAAAACTGAAACAAAACCATACTTAAATATTCTCTCCCAGCTATATTTGTTGAATACTACTTTGCAATGGCAATTTGGAAACAGTTTGGGAACACAAAATGCCTTTTGGTTTAAGCAAAAGAGCTAGTCCAAATAGCAATTTAGCTTCAACAGTTATCTGAAGTCAGTCTACAGTCTTTTATTTTAAAGCCTGGGAAAGAACAAAATCCAAACAGGTTTGTGGTTTTGCCAATGTGAAAAAGTGTACTCAAACACTTTTTAGTTAGCACAGTTACTCAGTAATTAGCCTTCACTTAGAACTCCCTCCAACACCTACAAGCCATTCCACACCATCACCAAGAGATTGCTCCCATTCTCACAGTCTCAAACCTGCAGGTCACTCAGTTTGATGGACGAGAAGGTTGCCATGTTCTTCATGTGCTTTTCAAACCACAGAACAGGAACTCACATCTCTATCCAACCTCCTGATGTTGTGTATGAACTTCACTGTTTTAGACATTGGCTGTTTCTTGTAAAAGATCAGAATTGAAAATTCAAATGAATGGCTGAAAACTAGATTAGCTCACATCTCTCTCCAACCTCCTGACGTCATGTATGAACTTCACTGTTTTAGACATTGGCTATTTCTTGTAAAAGATCAGAATTCAAAATTCAAATGAATGGCTGAAAACTAGATTATTTTGCTTTCAAGCACAACTGGTGCTTGAGTTGAGAGAGGTTTAGCCCTGGGTTAGCATGATGGACAATGTCTCGGGGGGGAAATTTCTGAAGGAGGTTGGAGACAAGTGGGATGTCAACTTTCTGCCTGTCACCCATATTGCTGGTGCATGCTGGAGCCTACCTGATATACAAGTGAACATCTCTTTCAAAACAGTCAGGAGCTAGGCCAGTGAAACCCTTTATTGAAAACAAGAAAGCCTTGACAGTATGTGAACAGGGGAACCTCTAGCCCAGTTCCCACTGCCACAGTGACCAGAAGCAATTAAGAAATTCAATTAAGCAGCCACACAGATCTCAGCTAAGCAGAATCCCACCATCACAGCAGTCTCCATCACACGCTGTCTGCACAGGGCACCAACTCCTCCTGCCACTCCATTCATCCCTCCGCTGCACCTCAGTACTCCACAAGTGACCTGCTACACACGAGCCTCCCACAACAGTAAATCTCTTCCCTACAATGAAGAGTCCTGCTCTGCCCACTCAGCCCCCTGCTCTCTACCTCTCCTCATGGCTGGGCTCTTCCTCTTTGCCACTATCCAACCTGTGCTCTTCCACACAGGTGCTGTTCTCTCACCAGCTCATCCACTGCTGATCTCTCTGGCTCCATCATGCACAGCCCCAGACTTCCCAGGCAGCTCCCACAAACTCAGAGGTGACGTGCAGGAGCAGCACTTGCAGCAGCGAATGCACCACTGCGATATAAAATATGTCAACTGTTAAAATACACAGTGATGTAAAATTGAAGGGACAGGGTTCATAATTTCAAGCTATTAATGAATTGCTGAAAGGAGCTCAGTCCTGACAAATCCATTCAGGGGGGATAAAAGCTGCACCCTCATGGGCAATCCTCTGCTCAGACTACACAGGGCCTTGCACAGAAGGGAACCAGGTGTAACCACTGGATTATCTTGTTAGCAACAGATAGTAATGAAAACAAAAGAGCTAGGCCATGGCAAGCTTATAGAAGAAAACAAAAGCAGGCACTTTGTAGAATGCAGTCATTTCTTCTGCAATTGGCAGCAGCATACAGACAGATTTTCAGGCTAGCACAGACACATCTGTTTGTCCATTTCCAAAGCAGAAAACCCTGTACTCTTCAATAATGAAATACAATTTTCTGTTCAGTTCACACGGCTTTTATTGCCCCAAACCCCTTTTTAGTCAGAATGCTTGCCCAGCTGACCAGATTGCCCAGATTATTTTTTCCACCCTACCACTCATAGCTTGAATTTTCTGCATTAACATCAACCAAGACATAAAACTCTCCTCCTCATTTAATCTCATGTCCAATTTTTGGTTCTCCCTACCTCGCTATACAGGATTGCACAATGTCCCTGACACCGAAGCACAGTACAACACAGCTACAGCATTCTTCAGAGGTTAGCTGACATCTAATATAGTCTGGTCTACATACTGCCCAGCCTTTGATCTGTGAGCACATGTGCACAGAGCTAACAGCCAAGCCAGGCTGCCAGAAATAGATGCAGAGGGCACATTTTGCAGGCCCAAGCCCGCTACAGAATTTCTCCCCATGGCCAGCCTTCCTCACCAGAGGACCAGTCCACAAGCACTGGTAAATTAATGAAAAGGGCATCAAGAACACAACCAGCAAACTTACCATTGGAAACAGCCGTCAGAAAAGATCAGTTATTTTCAAGTATTTACAAAACTGGCTTCTCACTTACCCAGGTGAATCTCTCATCCCACACTGCCAAGGTCTTAACACACACTTTATTTCAGCCTCTCTACATTATTGCCAATAGAATGCCTGAACCACTTTTGTTTGTAAAATCACTGTAAGCTGGAGCATGAAGAGAACATACAGATGCTGCTGCTCAGAACAAGGCACCAGCACATCACGTGCTAGCCCAGGGCCTTTGCTCTAAAAGGCACTCGCTTGTTACTCTGAAACCAATGTCTGTTCCACTCATTAATCTTTAAAACAACAGTTTAGCTACTACTAGCAAACACATACTTGCTTACTATGAAATAGGTGTCAATTAACTGTGCCCCAGTCACACTCTTCCTAAAGAAGCAAGTTTCAGACGTTTCCATTCTGGCCCACTCTTGTTATTTTAATCACATCTAATAATTTGCTGTGCAAAATACAACAGGGAACATGTTTTAAAACAACAGGAACATTCATCCATCAGTTGCCCACCAGAGCTGCTGTAGCACTGCCTGTCTTCAAGGATCACTCTGATCAGGGTGACCGCATCACAGCATCCTGCAGAAGCTTCTGATAGGGATGAGGATATCAGGATCAACATTCCTTGACCACCGCATACCTGTCTTGCCCACCACTGCAGTGGGTTCAGTAATTCAGAAGGCTCCAAGGTGAAGGCAGTTAGCAAGTGCTTACTTCAGTAATCACGGTAACCAGCTGCTGAGTGCTGCTCTTTCAGCTCCAGTTTTCCTCAGCCTGTTTCAGTACAGCTGGCAGCCAGCAACAAGAGCTGTAGCCTAGATGTCAACACAAGGACCCATAAGGCACAACATCCTAACAACAACCTTGATAAGGGCACAGCTGCACCCCCAGCAAGCCTGCAGAGGTTAGAGGTGGTTGAAAAGGCAAATGGCAGAATCTCAACCCAGATGGACTGCATGAAACTCGGTGGGTCCAGGAGAAACCTCCCAGGGTTCAACAAGGAAAAGCGTGGAGTTCTGCACCTGGGGTGGAGTAATTCCATGATCAGCACAGATGGGAAAATCAGCCCTGCCAAAGAGGACCCACACGTTACAATGGGTGTCAGGCTGGAAAAGCTGAGAAGGTGCACACATTTTGCAAGTAAGGCAAACTATGTCCTAGGATACATTAAGAGGGCCACAGCTGGCCAATCATGGGGAGATATTCCTCCCAAGTCAGTGCTGCTGAGGCTCACACTGAATTCCAGGCCTGCAGTTCAAGAGGAATGTCAAGACAGGGTCCAGAGGGCTACAGTGACTCCTGCAAGGAGAGCTGAGGAATGTAACCTTTTTCAATCTAGCAAGGAGGAGACTAAGGAGTAATCTAATTAGCTACCAGCAAAAATTTGAAGGGGAGCTGCAAAGATGACAGAGTCAAACAAATGCTTCTCAGCAGTGCTGGATGATATAACACTGAGCCACTGACAGCAGTTACAGGGTCAGGTTACACGTCAGAAAAAAAGTAAATCTTTCTTACCAGAACAGTAGTGTGACCCACAAACAGGTTACCCAGAGAGGTTACAAATCTCCATTTCTGGGGGTGTTCAAGACCTGGCAAAGCCATGGTTGATGCAATCCAGCCATGATGATAGTTCTGCTTTGAGCAGGAGGTTGGGATCAGATGACCTTCAGAGGTCCTGTACAACCAGCATTCTATCAAATACCATCATTTTTTCTTACAGTTTCTTGAAAAACAAAGATCATAGTTGCAAAATATTTGCAGTGATACTGAATGTTCTCCTAGATCCTCAGACTCATGCATTTATTTTCTTGAATAATAAGACTTTAATAATAGTTGGGGGTGTTTTGTTTGCTTTTTTTAAGGTCCATGACCTTCCTTTCCCCTCTCCCTACAGAGTAAAAACTCCAAACCAAACGAGATCTGAGAGGTAGTAAAAAAACAGAAACCCTTCTTGCTATAGGCCATGTACAGATGCTTAGAAATAACCTATAAAATCCAGACCCTCAAGAGTGACCTCATTTTGGCAGATCTATGAGGCTTTGTGAGCTATATATTAATCTGTGATGGCTGGTTGCATTCCTGACAGAAAATGGTCTCTCAAGTCTGAAACATCCTTGTATTATTTAAGCTGTCCATTGAAAAGCTACAAAAGAGTTAAAATTTGTTTGTTCAAAAGCAGATTTGAAGATTTTTATTTGCATGGAGAAGGTGAAAATAAGCCCTGGTAGAGATTTTAGGAGAACAAACCATTTCCTTCCTGCTGCATAACTAATGAAATGCTTGTGGACTACAATAACCAGACGTCCCTTAGTCTCTGCTTTTGATAGGTGTCTTGTTCTTGTGCTGGACTTTTTGGTCCCAACCATGCATCCACCAACAGGTTAGTAGTTAGAGATCTGACTTGTTTCCTGGCTGTTTTATTTTCCCAGTAAACCTGCAGTCTATTAAAAGGCCCAGGAAATAAGAGCAGATGTACAAAGCTTGTTCTGAGAAACATCTAGCTCTGCGCTAAAGTTACATGGTATGTATAAGTCCTTTAACACAGGACCACAAGGCATATTCCAAGAGGCAAAAAGTTAATGGCACAACCAGAAGCTCACTTCATCAGCTACTTCTGTTACCAGCATACACTTACAGCTGGTCTCCTCAAAGACAGAATCCCACCTCTCTTCTTTGGGAGCTATGGATGGAAATGAGAAAGACAATATCTAAAGATACAATTTCCTTAAATGCTGTTAAGAACAATCCTGGAGCAGATCAAACAATCAGCTGCCAGCCAGCTCTGCTCTCTGGTGGCTCCCATCAAGGCTGGACACTAGGATCTTGTGAAATCAGTGCAAGAATATAATCTCTGAGCCCATCAGACCCCTATGCACTCAGTCATTTGAAACCTACTGGACTCCTCACTGTTTTGAATTGATCTAGCTAGCTCCTTGCCTTACAGTAGGAAGGATGCAATACCCATTTGGGCACAGAGATTGTATGGGATATACTACACCAAGCCTTTCTTTGAAGTTACTCACACTAATTAATTAGTCTATGGCACCAGAATATTACAAATTGTTCATCCTAATACCATCTAGACACAGCCTACTTGGGGACTCACTGCCATCTGCTTGTTAGTTGTGCACTTGTTTGTGGCCAAAATTATAAAGCTGTTGCCTTCTGGAAGAGGGGATCACAAAATATGTCCAGGTTTTCCTCTCCAAGGTAAAAACACCTTATTAAGAGAGACAAATATTAAGATAATCTTTACCCCAATATGCACCTGCATTCCAAGAGCTTAGGCAGTGACTCAGCAAGCCTAGGGTTTACAGCTGGTTTCTAGGTTTACAGAGGCTCCTCATGCTCCTCTGCACCTGCCAGCAGCCTCCTTTGCTGAAATCAAATCTAGAAGTACGGAATAAACTCCCACAAATACAGGCTGCAAGATGTACACCGCCTGCTTTAGTGGATTTTGCTCATTATCCAAGATAATAAATGTTCAGCACGTACAGATGCAACAGATATTGTTGTCTCACCTAACTGCCACCAAATGTTTATAAGTACAAGTTTCCAGAAGGCTGGCAAGGGACTGGCAGCCTGCTACAGAAAGAACATCCTGTGCATGCATGGATACTGACATAAGCAGACAAGGCATGTGGGTAAGAGTTTCACCTCAGTAACGGGCTGCTCTGGACATGTTCTCCCAGTCCCCAGAAAGCCACCAGCAACTGTCCATCTCCATAACAGAGACGTACTCTGGAGGAAAGACCCAGGCTGACCTTGTACAATCTTTGACTGCATGCTCACAGCTACTTCTCAGACAATAATTTTCCTAAGGGACCTGTTGATGATAATTAATCCGTTGACCCTTCAAAAATTTTCCTAGGGGAATTATACAGTTCTGTAGCACTTGTGAGTGACAGATTTTTTTCACTTAAAGGAGAAGGTTGTGGGTGGTATCCTGGACAAATGAAGGGCTAAGTCCATTCCTAGAAGGAAAAAGTCTAGGCAGCAGCAAGAATCAACAAAATTTCTATTCCACTTCACAACAATAAAATCCTCATTATCCACAAACCACTAGCAGCCTTTACCAAGTGAAAAAAAAAAATCCACCAAAATAAAACAAAAAACCCACAAACAAACCCAAACAAAAAAAACAACCCTATATATCAGCTACATATAACAGACATCTTCTTCTATATCCTGGCAGCAAAATTTATTTTCTAATGACAGAACTGCAAGCTTGCTGCAATTAAGAGAGACTTTTCTTACAGAAACTGAGTCAATCCAGAGCCATTCCCCTCCATGCTATAAAGGAATTACTCTTCAGATACTCTTCTCCAGCAAGAAGAGACAAGATCTTATAAATTCATACTGTTTTACTGTAAGTCATAACAAAACACATCCAGATTTAAGTAACCAACATCCATAATGGATTTGTTTTGGCAGCAGCTCTTAGCATGAGCATTTATCATTTCATAATAAACTCCCACCTATTGAGACCACTGTATACAATAAAAACTGGGTTGGCTGAAGAACCTCCAAAGTTGCAAGACTAGTGCTGCCTTCAGCAGCCATCCCTGAGCAATTGCAACGCACAACAGGTACAGGGGACATCACCCTGCCCTCCAGTCACCCGGGCTCAAATGCTAGCTACTATTTTTAACAGATTGTAAACCACAAATGGGGTAATCTCTTGAAATAGCCTTCACTAGCGGCCAGAAAAGACTGGGAGGGGAAATAGAAAGGGGGAACAAAGGAAGGCAATCTTGCCTTTACATTCTGTTCTTCTCCAAATGTTGTAGATTCCCTTTTTGGCAATAGCTATGCAAAGTGCTGCAGCTATGCAAAGGAACCCAAAATCTCAATCTCTTGGGTTTTTCCACATTGAAGAGGGTACAAAATTATGTCAGTCAAATCCTCAGACAACAGCAGAGGAAAAGGCAGTTAATGTCTATTTTCACAGCCCAGCACCCTTTAAGAACGGCTTACACCTTCCCATCAGTTCCAGCATCCGTGGCTAAGCATAATAGCCAGATCACCTGTATCACTTCTTGCTGCCTGTATCAGCTGGCATCTAACAAAAAGAACCCCAAGCTTTCTTGCCCAAGCCCTGTTTTTGTTAATCCAGAGGGCATCTCTACACCAACTTACCCCAGTGTTTCAGTATTTCAGTCCTACTTGCACAACTCTCCTATTTTGCAAGAGAAAAAGAAAAAAAACCCCACATTCTTGCAGTGAAAATAATTAGGTCATTGCATTCTTGACAATTAATGGAGAGGTGGCTGGACAGCTATAGCTGGTTTTGTATTGCTGCCATCCAGAATAGCTAAGAACCGATGGATATTTTGTGCAGTTGAAGAAAGCAGAAGAAAGAGACACCAAAAAAAGTAAGTAGTTTTTTTCATCTTTTCTTGATACATTTTTCAAAATACTTAGATGAAAACAGTATTTTCTTCTAATTCTGGAAAGAAAAGCAGAAGAGGGAAGAACCTCTAACTTACAGTGCAGAGCTAACAAATTTAAATAATGGAGACTTCCAAGGCACAACTTCTACTAATGATAGAAGACCTATTACAGTTTTTGCATCAATAGCTTATACAAACTAATCCTCCATCGACAGAACAGTGCTCACATAAAATTGTAAGATGTATAAAAACCAACCCAAAATAACTAGGCCCATTCACTGGGGCATAGAGTCACGGATAGACACACAGGAGATCTAGCTTTTAGAGAGAGCACATATATGCACTAAATTTATTGATACAGGTATTTCCACAACCATAGTTCCTACTCTCTAAAAGTGCCAAGAATACAATATTTGCAAATGGTTTTGCGACAGATGCCACTTAAGCTGCAGGAAATATAAATAAGAGCACTACATATCAATCAGGTAAGGATTTTTTTCCAGTTCATATGTGAAGTAGCAGCTGTTAAAGTCTTCCCAAACATAGGGCAGATTTCCAGCTGCTCAGGCTTAAGAGGATAGAAATCTGCTAGTCACACTGACCTACTATCCTGCATTAGCAGGGTTGATGGGACAACAAACACATTCAGGAGCTTTCCTTCACAGATCAGATCTCTGGTGTAACTTTCCAAATCCAACCAGGCAACATCTGTTACCTTCTCAGCACTTTAAGGACAGCTAGTTTGAGACACTCGAATATCACACTGCTCAACCAGATGACAGAGCAGGAACACCAATATAAAATTAAGGTCTTAAAAGTTTAAGTAAATAAGTAATAGCACTAATAAGTCAGCCAGGCAAAAGCCTAGGTAAGTCTCCCTGAACTCCCTGCTTCCTAGTCTTCCTCATGACTTTGACCTAAAGAAAAGTGCAACAGAACCATAATGAAAAACTTAAAATACAGTTTTCAGGTTTAAAGCATTCAGGTGGATCAAACTGAACACTGAGCACAAGCTCCATCTGGAAGTAGCAAGACACTAAGCCATACAGATCTAAACACAGAGTAGTGACTCCTACACACCACTCCCAGGGTTTCAATCTCAACTGTGCAAACATGACAAGAGAGCACAAGAGGCACTCCATCAAATTTTGAATGTGGCAAAATATTTTTCTTTACTTAAGCCAAAGTGCATCCTGCTTTAGAAGCAAAGTTACAAAAGTCAGTGGATTCCCTTGTGGAAGTCCAGGAAGTGACTCCTCACCCTCAATAATAAAATTACTGATGTCAGATTCCCTTGCTTGGCTGATTTCCTCTTCAGACGGCTGCCTGGCCCCACAGCCAGCCATGCAGCCTGTATAAAGGAAGACAAATATACTGAAAACACCCCTTGGGATCACAGCAATGGGAACTCCACATTTCACAAGAGGACTGACGTCACATTGACATGGCTCTCCCCAAGATTTAATGACGTGTTTCGTAACCAAAGATAAAAGAGTTGCTGGGAAGAAGGGGTTCAGGTCTAGAGCAGGTCTACAGGCAACAGAAAGGGTAAAAGGACACATAAAAATTCTCAGGCCATCAGGTACAACCCACAGCCTCCACACTTCATCCTTTCAGGCACCACTTCTTGCACAGCTCACCTACATTCCATATCCTTAACATTTTCTTACAGTGCTGGGCTCCCCAGTTGCTCATGTGGCAAATTCCATGTCTCCTTTCCCTTCAGAGCACACCTGCCATGTCTTCCCAGGCAAGTCTTGTGCTGCCTGCCTCCCTCCCTCCTGTGCATGGTCTGCCCCAGCACTAACTGAGGCCATCACATCAGCTCCCACCACATGGACAAGCTTCTTGACCACCACCAGGTAAGTCCCAGTACTGGAAAGGACCTGCTCTCCTGTCTCTGTCTGGCCTCTCCACCCCACCAGCCTAATTAATCCAAAACCAAATCAGTCTTTTCTGTATGGTTGATACATGCACCTGGGGAGCAAGGTGGTTCTCATAACATTCACCCCACCTTCCTAAACCAGAAATATTTACCTCCTCTGTCCTCACACTCTTGTGAGGCTCCCAAGGCTCCTGCAATACAGCATCTTCAATTAAAAGGACAAACCATCAGTATAGGCAGACCACAAATAACCTAATACTACCAGCCTAAACTGATTATTGAAAATGGCCAGAGAAGCAATATCCATACAAAATACCTTCTGCTGGCTCCACCACCATACGCATGGGTGGAAATACTCTTAGAAGCCTATGACAGTTACTGACCCCACGTTGACAGTTGTTCTTGTTTATTAAGAGGGACAATTCTGCACACACTGTTTTCTACTGCTTTCTCCATATTCAAGATGAACACACTGTAAGAGAGTCCAGAAGTAACAGTCTGTTAGCAGCAGTGCTGCGCAGATGATCCTTACTTACCAGTGAAAACACACCATTGAACTATAGCTATGGGAAGCAGTCAAGTGTTCTGGGTGTTTGGGTTTTTTCTTAAACAGTTGGGATGATTGTAGAAGGCTCAAAGTCAGTTTTCAAGTTTTCATATCCTTGCTTTGAAAATGTGAATCCACTAGATAGTTTTTTGGCTTCTAAACAGTTAACCAAAAATGCTCCTTCAGCCAGGCAAGGTCAGTTGGATGTTCCACTGTAACCGTGCCAACAATTTTGCTTTTTACTAGCTCCATGGAAAGTTGCCAAACAAGAACACAAGTCTGTCACAGTTTTGCTGACATTTAATTTTTGCTTCTCAAGTTCCCTTTCCCTCCACCTTTTTTTGCCAAGATAAGCTTACCAGATAATACAAATCAGTCTTAACTCCTTGTTGTCTTAAACATGAACACAAAGACTTCAGCTCATAAAAGTAGGATAGAAACGGAGATTCCTTATGACATAGCTACCTCTGATATGCCAATGGATAATACAACTAGTTCCTAGGAACCAGAGGGGAAGACCTAGATATCCACCACTGCTGGCTCTGGACCCAGGAGCTATCACCCACACTCAGTGCTGCCCTCCTGTCCACCGCAGAGCCAGCTGGTGCTGTGATCTGATTAGCTCTCACTCACTGAGCCAATCTGGATGGGAAATTTGGGTGCTGCAGAAAGCAACACTGGCAAGACCACAGTTCCCAGTTCAGAATTAATATTTCAGGGTGATCAGCAATTTTGAACGTCCAAGTTATGTGAATTTTAAAAGCTTCTCTCTTCTCAGCTAAGAAAGTAACCATTTTTTGCTTTCCATGCTTACCACATTACTTTCAGGCATCTCAAGCTGAACACCTAGAAACTGAGATGTAACAGCCATCACTTTGGAAAGTTTTGTTCACTTATAGGCACTGTAATCCTGACTCCTGCAAAAAAAAATTATCAGTCTCATCTGCTGAGGAAGAGTCTTCCAACTAGGTAACTTGTGCTTTTATCTGCTTACACCCCTCCCACCTTCACCATGAAGTGGCTCAGTTCCTCCTCAGTTCCTGTTCTGCAAGATTACAGCAACTACTTTTCATCCTGATTCACTCTGGCTTTAAGATTAACTGAAACACTTGATGCAGGAGTCACCCAACATCTCTTAAATGGCTCAACAACTCAAGATGTCTTAACTTCTTCTGCATTTAAGGAAGACATACACACCTTGGAAGGCATTTCAAGTGCACCGCCTCTCACCACTGACTACAGTCAGCAATTAAGGGCCCTAAGTTTTGTGAAGACCTGCAGAATGAAGACCTAGGGTCTGATTATCTGAAAGCTTATCTCTAATAATTCTTTACCATTAGATGACTTCTTCAAACAATATAAAATATTACATGAGAGAAAGTTGATTAGCGAGGTGAGAGGAAGGAGTTCTACCACATAAAAAGTTGCAGTTAACAGGACAGGTGAGCCATCCTGGCTGGACACCATCTGCTTGGCTGTCAACTGCATTTCCTCCCAGGTATACTTGGACTTCAGCA
>NW_009952263.1:966815-984206 GCF_000747805.2 Chaetura pelagica
GAAATATCCATTCCCGCCTGTTTTCAAAGTGTTTTGAGACAAAAGGGTGCTGCTTAAGAAAGTATGCCAACAACATGAGAAGAATCAGTTGTAAAGCTGAACTAAGGAAGAGTGACCCAAGAGGAAGCAGAACATGCACACCCTTCAGCACGCTGCTCTCTGAGCAGTTATAAGGGTTAGTAAGAGACATAGATAGGTAAGACTTAGCCTACATCTTCCCTTTATTTTCATCTGAAGCGAGTTCTCTGACATTCTTTTGTAAAAGCTAAATGAGGCACAGGGTGAGGGGAACATCACAAAGCAAAACTATGTCCCTCCCAAATAAGCTCAGTACTAAAGCTGAGCAAAGCATCCACATCTACTCCCAATCTGAGCCAGTACTGGGGACTAAAACATAACTTCACTCTCCAAAAAAAATGTTCAGTAATAGGAGCTAAAGCTTAACTAGAAGCAACGCTCCCAGGGCTCTTATTCAGGCTGGGGTCACTGCAAAAGCATGGATTGTTCTGTTTGTGGGAGTGGGTGGGAACATGTTTTTATCAGATTTTTTTCTGCCAGCAGAAGCAAGGCAGAAAGGCAAGTCCTTCTGTTCAGTTTGTCCCTGGCTTCACAAGTGATGACATACGGGTAACAGTGTTTTAATGGCACCTCTCACCCCATGACCCCAAAGTGCTTTCACTTCCCTTAATGAACTCTGCTTCACAGCAGCTTGACAGCTCCATTATACATGGGAACTAAGAGACAAAATAATTCATCTATGCCATGCAACAGCACAAAGTCAGCTCCTACCAGCCCAATGATTTATGCAATAGACCACACTTGGTTTTGTACAGCATCTTGCCACAGAGCACGCTGTCACTGGGGAGGTGACACACTTCTCTGACCCCATCACCTGCTCAGACACTGTTGCAGACACCATCTCATAGGTGCTTTCTATCCCCAGCCCTGCAAAATGCCAAGTCAACAGTGGCTCAAGGCACTCCTCACCTCAGAGGCTCAAGACCTACACTGTTGTTTAGAACTTCACCCTTCCTACCCATTACCTTTGAGCAAGAAAAGTTTTAATTCTCTGAGAAGTGAACCTGAGAAGCACATTACAAACGAACCAAAAAAAACCCCAAACCATCAGACATGGGAACATCACCTTTCCCAACACTTAGAACCTGGATCACCTTCTGGATGATAGGACTTTCATATTGCTGCAACATGGTTATTGCTTGTGTACATGCACAATCCTCTGCTATAAGACAAGGTTCTTCCAGGGAACATGTGCATTATGGACTAAGTTAAAGAACAACATGAAAAGACAACGTGCTAAATGCAAAATAAAAAAAAATAAAAATTACTGCCTTGGTACCAACAGATAGCATGCTGATTCCCTGTGCCACCACTTCAAAGGACAAAGCACTCAAATCCTAACAGTAAGGGACCAGTGTTCTATTAAAGCAAAGTTTCACCCCAAGATAGGCCAAGCTGAAATTGTCTTGGCACACATTACACAAACGAGATGCTACAGGACTCTTGCATGGGAGAATTATTTTGTTTTGAATTCTATGTTTTCTGGCAACAGAGCATTGCACAAGATAGGGATAAGGGTGAGGAGACAAAAGGGCTTAAGGTCCTAAAGCTTCTCCAGGGAATTACTTGACTTAGTGACTTGAATTTTGCTGAACCCACATCAGTGCCCTCATAACTTTTTAACGACTTTTATCTTAAAAAATTTAAACATGCATTTCCAGAAGAGAATCATGCTGTTGCCAAGTGAAAACAAGTATTATTAAATACATCTTGCATCAATCAACTCACCCTACCAGCTGGCATCTTATATACAAGGAACTCCGGACAAGTCCCGCACTTCAACCAAACTACCTGTCATTAATTCTGCAGTTCTTTGTTCCCAGAAGACTTCAATTTATAGGTCATACTTTTACTTCCCTTTAATGAGAACAAACGAGAATTTACTCTTCCCTTTCTCTTACAAGCTCAGTCATGCATTTTCCCCTTATTGTTTAATTAAAGCTATTTCAACCGCTGAGAACCTTGTGCCTATGTTTTCTGAGGCAGCCTAATGACTAAAATAACTGTAAAGACAGAAGGTGGAAGAGAGCCTTCAGAGGCTAGATGTTTCAATAAATTTGAACAGAAAAATATCAAGCTATTCCCATGCTTTCTCTACAATTTTACAAGTCAAAGTATAAAATAAAGATGTGGGCTGGCACCTAAACAGAGAATCATGGAATGGTTTGGGTTGGAAGGGACCCTAAAGATCACCTAGTTGCAACCACTCTGCACGGGCAGGAATACCTCCCACTAGACCAGGCTGCTCAAAGCCTCACATTAACATGTTAGTATTCTGGTTCATTCCTCCAGTTTCATTATTTCCCTACCCACTCCTTCCCCTGCTTTAATATAGCAAATTTGTTTAAAGTTAAACAGAACTTTCCTACTCTAAATTCAGACTAGAAAAACTCCTTAGGCAGATGCTCTACTGATGATTTGTACTAATCTTTCCAGTCTCCTGGTTTCTAGGTAGATTTGCTGTCCTCCAATGCCAATATTCCTCTTGGCCCTCACATTTTCTATTTCAAGATTTTATTAGACAAGGAGTCAATAGGAAAACAGAGACTCTCTTCAAGCTCTGTCCACTGAGCGGATAAAAAGAAGGAGCTCTGGTCCATGACCAGCTCCATGACACAAAATAGAAAAAAGTTAAATGAACAGCTAGAAGGGGAATCCCTGTTTTAAAAAGATAAAATGCTATCAAGGAATGAAGAGAAAATTGAGTTTATTGCAAATTAGCAGATCTTGGATAAACAGCATTTAAACCTAGCTAATGATAGAATGAACTGAGAGAAAAAGTTGGTTCTTTCTAACAAGTAAATACTAGAGCAGTTACTCTACAAACCTAGGGACCTTTAGTGGTCTTGAACTCGCGTAACTATTCAGTCATGACTATTGCAGCCAGTATTTCAGAGGTAGCAAATATGTAGTAATAAAAACTTCCACTTTCAGGACATAATCTGCTGCCAGCTTCAGGACAAAGTTCACTGCTCTCAGTGCCTGATGTTACAGATCTCAAATACATCTGCATTTTTTGTACTGCAGGGTATGCATCTCTACCATTGACTTTTCCAAGTATAACTCTTGAAATCCTATGCATACTGTGCCTTACATATCTATTTATAGTAAAAAAAGTATATGACGATATTCAAAGAAGGGTTTTGGGATTTATTTTTTTTTAATTGCCCATACTAATTAACAGAATGTAAACAATTCCTTGTTCTTCTTTTGTCACTAACTTTCTTTCTTTCTGTATGATGCTACCAGTTTATCTCTAACACACACCATAGACTCCATGAGCAATCTCAAAGCAGAGCTTACCTATTTGCTATGCTGCTTCCATAGCCTAGAGGATTAAACCTAATAACCCCTACAACTCATCCCCGCTGCCTGAGACAACAGCTCCAAAACAATGCCAGACAATTTAAGGGATCAAAATGCTCATATATTATCTTGTGTGTCACATCCCATGAACCCAATTCCTGCTTTGTCAGCTTTCAAAACAATGAAGTTTGCATTCATGCCTCCCTTTCCTGTTCCTTGTTCTGAGGATGTATTTATTCTCTTTTCTCTCTCCACTTACCCTGCAAGTTTACTTTCTGCCTTCTAGCACATGCCTACACTACTTTTCTCATCCCTCAACCTCATCCCCTACCTATTTTTACAAACAAAATCCTTTTGTAATTTCCATTTGTTTCACACATGCGACCCCATCTCTCGCTCTCCCCTTGAACATAATCACATCCTGGCTACCCAGCCACAGATGCCACCCTGCACATCCTTCCAGCCAAGCACAGAAGCAGCAGCTCTAGGCAACTCTTCCTCTACTTCTGCTTCTCCTTGACTCAAGAGAAAGTAGAAGTAGCACCCAGGAACCACCTGCCCCTTGGGGAAAATACAAAAAAGCCTGAAACCATCAAATTCCATTATAGACAGCAAGCAGATGCACTGCCTAAGCCACCACGTGCTCAACTCCCAGCTACTTTTTCCCTAATGTAGGGAAGCTGCCTGGCATTTCACAAGCTTGCTTGCTCTCTATGCAGCCAGTAGATCAGACCTTTACCCCCACACCTCACCCTTCCCTGCCTCAGCCATACAGGCCTCTCAATAGTCAAGTAGTAGCTGGGGGACGGGAGGTAAGGTTCTGATGACAGTACAGAAAGTAGAGCTCAGTTTCTCCCCAGACCAACACACGTCGGAGCCACATTTAGCACGTTCCTGCTTCAGCCTGATATAATCAGCACCAATCCCTGCAGGTTTCCCCAAGTCTGTCCCACTCCAGTGTCTTTCTCAGCAGCTTCCAACTGCAGCCATTTAGCTGCTAAGCATTTTGCTTGAAGAAGAAAACGCAGATTCAGGAAGTCCACACTGTAGTTTGAAATAACTACAGCTACTGATAGGAAAGAGCAGGGCTCTGAATGGTCATTTATAACAAGAGGAGAACAGAACTAGAGTTTTGCTATAGCTTTTCCTGGATTGAAGAACATGTGCAGCCGTTGATGTGAAGAAACACATTTTTGCCATTGATTCACACGGCTGACATGCAACTCAAGACATAGACCAGTGTCAGCCAAGTGCATATGCTTAAGTTGTTATTAATAGCAAGAAAGCAATGCAATCAGTATGTGCTCTCCAACGGCCAGCACGAGCTTATAAGGCAGAAAGTTCTCACCTGTCTGGCCACCCTTCGAGCTTCCCAGTAAGGTTTAGAGTCTTCTACAGCTTTTCCGATCTTCTTTACCAGTTCATCCAGTTTTACTGTTGCTTCAACCAGCACGGAGCGGAACTTCTGGCGTGCATCCTTCAAAACATTGCAGAAAGGAAAGAAGGGACAAAAAAGGGTTAGAGCTTTGGAATTTATTTCTACCTGTTTGTTCTTGCCTTCAGGTTGCTCTTTAGATTCACACATGAACTGACACATTCAAAACAGTTACTGGCATTTGGACTAAACCAGAATTCTTTAGTAGAGGTAATAATAGGAACCCAGAACCACATCAGAAAGCTAGCATCCTGGACACCAACTTTTTGTCTTTCAGAGACAGCTTTCATACAAAGCCTGCAACAGCCTGTGCTAGATGTCACCTCTGGCAGGATTTCTCAGAGAGGAATAGCTTGTAAATTGCTCACTCAGTAAGAAAGCAAACAGCAGCATGACAACTTCTGAGAGGCAGTTCAATGGCAAAAACATCTCATCTAGACAACGCTAGAATGGGGCTAGCAGGCAGGCCAAATCCCCAGAGCAGGCTGGCAAATCAGCTGGAGTCAGCAACTTCAAAACCTTAGCATATCACACCCCTAGTACTGTTCCATCTCACAGTGCAGACAAGGATGGACAGCATCTGCTTTCTGCAGGAAGAAATGGACAGTTCCCACATGGCATATTTTCAAGTCAGCTGCTCCTTCCTTTTGTAAACACACCTACTCACTTTAACAGCTTCCAGGTCCTTGTGGCAAGACTTCCTGCCATAAAAGCACATCTTTTCAGCTATGGTTTGTATCAACGGGTAAGGATGCCTACTTCCCATTTGATTGTTACTATTTACTACATTTAAGAAAAGTAAATTCCAGCCACTTCAAAACTGGATGAGCTGTCCTCTTTACATGATTAGCTGAAGCATTTAAAATACTTTCTCTGCTGCACTGAAATTTCCATATCTCTTACCAAAGTGATTCCGATTTTGATCTCAGCATCCAACACAGACTCTAAATCAATGGAATTATTGCAGAGTGATGCAAATTCAGGCTGGGACCTGGCCCAGGATTTAAGGAGACGAAGAAGGGCCATGTGAGCTCTTGACAAGTCTTGTAGTTCTAATTAGAGAGCAGGATTTATGCAGACTGCTGGAGTGACGTGCTGATTATCAGGAAGCAGCTGGCTTGAAGAAGTGCTCTTAATTCAGGACGTTTTTGTCATTAGTGTTGAGGATTTCTCGAATGCACACCTGTTTATTCACTGGAAGAACTAAACATTGGAACTAATGGTCCACTATGGTCTCAGAAGTGGAAAAAACTGCAATAACACATCCGTTCTTTATAGAAAAAGCAACACACTTCACTAAATGCTTCTTTGCTTCCTTTTTAGTGTTACCTCAAATGGTAACCAACAGTAATACTCTAGTCCAATGTAAATAGCTTCAGACTCTTAAGGTACTCCAATTTATTCCAAGGAAGTATTCAAATGGGTAACAAGGTAAAAAATTGATAATTAAATGAACATTAACTATATTTTATTAACTCCAACCCAGTCAATAATCTCATTTCTTAGTGAAAGCCTGAAATGTATCATTCAAACAATATGTATTGAGGTAATGGTTTTCTCAGTGAGAAGAGTTTGAATATTTTCACTTGAAGAACTGGGAAATATATGGTTCACTGGTCAAAATGAGTTTCGTAAGTAACTTAAATCAGATTGCAAACACAATGACTAAACTGCAAGAAAACCATTAAGTACTGAAGTATATTTAACAAAAACATTTTTCCTACAAGTGCAGGAAGAAAATTAAAAACTCATTTCTAAATGAGTAGGCCTGAAGGTTTGCTTTTCATTTTCTTTGTGAAAACTGCATATTAGGATATTGTTGTGGAAAGTTAAAGACAAACAAAAATGTATATGCATTAAATAAAGTCCTATGCATTAATTCATAAAAAAATTCCATTCCCACATGTGTAAGATAAGCACTTGGAACAAGGAAACCATCACTACCAAATCTTTACTTGGAGAGCTACCTCAATTTTTTTCATGTAATACATACGTGCACTCTTACCCAGTAGGAAAATGAGGACTACTCTCCACATGCAGTTTAAAAAAGAAAAAACAAACCAAAACACACCAAGGATAAAATGGTCAAACTAAGAGCAACTTCTGTACCCATTAACCTCCCACCAACTCAGAAGGACATACAAATTACTAAACTGTAACTAATCCTGCAACTGACACCTGAGGCACAGGCCTTGCCAAATGGCTGAGCACATTTTTACCCAAGAGTACAGCCCGACTTGACCCAGTAGCTAGTTACACAGAATGTGGAGCTTCAGCTGAAGACTGTACTGGTGTGAAATTCCGGTTTATAGTTTTCCCCAAAAGAGGCCTGCTTCCTGTTTTGAGGCTGTATTTGGGTCTGGCCATCCTAAATTTTTCCAGTGAAAACGAAAATGAAACTCAAAACACTCCAGAACTCTATACCCATGTCATCTATCGCGACTTATTTTAAATTACATTTATTCTCAGGCTCCTCTGACTGACAGGAACACAAGCCTGCGGGTTCCACCACCTTCTGCATGAGAGAACAAGCAGATGCTCACACTCTGCTGGGATCAGACCCCTTACCAAAGGTTTCCCTTTGGACACAGCAACAAGATACTGTGGTCTCTGAGAAGGTGTTATGTCAAACCCTTGTCCTCTTCTGCACTACACACCCATTTTTACTACACACCACTTTTACTCTCCACTAGCCCCAACTACACTACAAAAACAAACAAACCCACATTGTGTATCTACACTGTGTGTGCTCCTGTGGCAACCCAAAGCATTGGCACCTCCCAGCCTCCTCCATCCAGACCGATGCAGCTCTCAATGTCTCGGTGATCACCGGGAACTGTGGCAACATCTACCAAGAACAGGGGCATGGATCTCTCCAGCTGCACGCAGCATCTTCGCCCTGCCACATGCTGTCAGAACATCTGTAAAACTCATCACCCTTTGGACAGCACAAAATTCCCCTGACAGGTGCCCCTGGGGATGTTTAAATAAGAAATACAGATGTAGTAGCTATTTTTACTCTGCACGTGGAACTGGGGAGGTCAGAAGCACCAAGGCAACCGCACCAGAAGCCTTGGTGCACTTACTACCTACATGATGTGAAAAGTGCATTGGTGGTTCATGGAAGGGATGGGCATATGGTCAGGGCAATACCTTAGGAATCAATTTAATTCCCTGTTCTATGTCCAGCTTTCTGTGTTACTGTCAGTGAGACACTGACACATGCGTGAAGTGGTTCAAAGCTATAAATACTCTTAATAGTGTTTTCTGCAAGAACACTCAAGTCAAAAACTTAAGAGGCCCAGGAACAGCACAGCAGCCCAGTTCAATGGTCCCCAGCAGGAGCAAAGCTTTACATCTATTAGGAAGACGATCACATCACCTTCAACTTATAAAATCCTCTGGTGTGATGTACCTACCTACAAGTGCTACTACTTAACTGTCAAAACTCTCGCTTCATTCAGATCTTTATCTAGCACACACAGATAACAGAGAACACGAAAGATGGCAATTCCTGCAATTTGCTGCTGTGAGCAAAACCAACACAGCACAGGCCATGCAATTTTTCTAGCTCAGTCTTCAGTTCCTGGTTTCTGTATTTCAGTTCCTTGAAGGATGATGAGAAATGCTAGTTTTTGATAAAAGCAACAACAGAGCCTTAGGTACAAACTCTGTGAGTCACACTCAGGTTTTTTAGGGATTTTTTTTATTTTTCAAAAAAACCCACATGGGTTTATTTTTCTCATCACTGCACTGAATACATACACAGACCAGATAAATTGTAACAGAAGCAACAACTACAAAATACATCTCAAACACTCAGACAACATTTCAAAAGCACATTTTCCCCTCTACTCGCTCATAAACTTCTGCGACTGCTTCTAAGAACACCTTGGTACTGATTTAGCAAACAGGAAGACAATACTGAAAGCTGACTCGCTAACATTTCCAATGTTTTCTCCCTCCTATTTGCTCAAATGGGATGATGATAAACCTTTTTATAGATGGACAAAATTCCATTAGGGCACTTACCCTCAATGTGTATAACAAGGTGAAAAAAAAAAAAAAAAAAGGAACAGCTGAAACTTCTCACTTAAGTTCCAGTCATAGTAACTAGACTCTCACTAGCTAGGGAGGTTTGTCGTACATGTGTTCTAGCAGACATAGCACTTGGTGCACCACTTCCAACAGCACCAGTTTACTTCTCAACATCTTGTTCTACGGCTGCAAGAGCTCCACTCTCATCAGCTTTCTTCTTGGAAATCCTTAGCACATTGCTCCCAAATGTCATATTTCACAAGGACATTTTTAGGGAGCATGCCAGACTTCTACCCTATATATGCTTTCGCTGCAATAGGTGATTATTAAAAGTCAACTTTATTTCCAGTAACTTGCTGTTGGGCAGCTATTTGCTACTGCATCAAGAGGGACCACACTTGACACCAGGCCATTCATACAGCAATGTTTGGAGACCCATCCTCAAATGTAGAAAAAACTCAAATACAATTTTACAGGTACACTGCACCCGTTGGAGAATAAAGCATGCTTGTTTTTCTTTTTCATAAGTAATGGTGATGAGCTGGTGTTAGATGCCAGATGCCAGGCAAATAACTATTTCTGCCCCTCAAATGAAGCATACATTTTCAAACAATTTTCTTTCTTGAATGAACTTAACACATCAACTAGCTATGAAACATCTTAATACCAAGCACATCTAAATTTCATTTACAAAGGTTGTCCTACGACCTTGCTGATAATTTGCTGTGCAGAACCTCTGACAACCCATTAAACCAACCTGGGAGGGGGATGGGAAATGAAATTGCTGACTGAGAGACAGGCTTCATCTATTTCCAAGTGGCAGGTGGTATCCATACCTGCCACCTCCTCCTGCAGAGACCTATCAGCTGCAAAATCTCATTTCCAAGTTAAGATCACATCAGTAGCAATAATGTCCAAGTATGAAAGTAGATAGGCTTCCTAATTACATACACATGAGACAGATGCACATGCATGTGCTCAGAAATCTACATCAGAGGATCGAACAGGTTCATGACATTTTTAACACCTATTTGGTGCCTGAGCAGTTAAAGTAAACCAGACTGACTACCAAACCTTAAATCAAAGCACAAGGAGGGGGTTAAGTAACATCTCAATTTTTAAGAATGGGGTAAAGTAATATTTATTTTTTTCCACACAGCTACTAATTTGCCATCTAAGACCAATAAAAATCGGTATTTGGAAGTTGCTTGCAGGCATTTACAGACTGAGACTACAAATATACTGGTATTTTTAGTCCTCTTAGAAGACAGGAAATTAGGCAGGGGAAGGCACAAGATTTCTCTGCCTAGCCCTTCCTCACTCCCTTCATCTAGAAACCCATCTCTGCTTCAAGAACATGAATCAAGTAAAGCCCTTTGACTCATTCCGGTGACAAAATCTTTCCAGAGCCACAGCAGAGGAAGGAGCCTTTCCTTACTCATCCATGGATAGAAAGCAGAAGCCAAAACAACACACAATACCCACACAGGAGTCATTTCCTTAGAAAACAAGTAGATAATAGAGAGACATGGAATGATATGTCAAATCCGTCATGCGTGTGTATCGCACTCAAAAAACCACCAGGTACACCAGCCAGTGAGCTGCTTCTCCCTTATCTGTGTACTCTTTTATGGACACTGGAAAAATGCTGCAAAAGGATGCTGATAAGGTGGTGGATGTTTCTACAGACAGACGTTTCCCCAAGCCAAGCAGGCATCCTCAGAATGCTATTCCTGCCACAGACAGGCCATTTCTCCAAAACTTGAAAGACTGAGCTATTTTGTTTTTTAAAAAGTTGAACTGCAATTCTTGTGTGACAGGGTCAAAAGCTTGAGCTTTACCCCAAACCCAAGTATTTTAGTGAGGAAGGAAGAAGAGCAATTCTAAATAAAATAGCCCTTCTCCTACTGAGAGGGATTCAATTGCTGACGAGGCACCCATGTGAAAGCGCAGCACAGCTGATACATCCCTTTCCTCTGGCTCTGTCCAACACCAACCCAAGATGACCCTTAGGATAAATCCAGGACTAAAAGTATCACGAAGACTTGAAGATCAGAACTACAGGACCTAGGAAAGCATACCAAAAAAATGATCCTAACAAGGTCCTACTTAAAACAAGCATAGCTGAAAGCAGCACTGTTTAGCTCTAGTTTTCATGTGCATTTGTCTCCCCTTAATAAACTTTGGCAAGCTTATAGCTCCAGCAACAAAAAACCTCTCACTAATAAAAACCACATTTGGGATAGCTTGGATTCCAGTGGTAATTTTAATGGTATGTGTTATATTTCCTCTCCCCACAATGCTGCCAGAGGGTCCCTGGGTGGATTTGTTGCATCTGACTTATACTTTCAGGAGCCAGTCAAAGATGCTTGTTAGTTAGCTGGACAGGCAAGACATGCACATTTGTTAAATACATTTGCAACTCCTGCTGCGAGTTCAGCTGGAGATACATTTCCAACATACAGGAAAAGAAGCTGAAATAGCAAGGCGCTGCTCTAACTTGGATTTGGCCAAAACATACTCATATCTCCACTACAAGATGTTTCCCCCACCCTTTCACTGACACTTCAAACATAAACAGGGACGTTAGCAAAGCCAGGTGTTAAATCTCTCGGAGGACCCTTCCCATCCTTTTGCTGTGTCAGTAATGCTCAGTGTTGCACTTAGTACGAAAAGCATTATGGATTTTAAATCAAGCCTAATCAAAGATTCATTAACAGGCAATACATTAACGCAACATATAACCACCAGCCACCCGGTGCCCTTTAGCAGCTCCACAAGTCCTGAACAGGCTGTGAGCATCAGCAGGGTCAGGGTATTTCTCCAGGGCTTAACAGCATAGGTCAAAAGGGCAAAAAAAAATATGAGTAATTCGATCAAGTAAAAGAAAAGATGCAGACAACTTCAATATATCTGTTCAAGTCCCAGCACACATGTAAATCCACCCCTCCCACAGGTGGCTAAGGGTGCAGAATTAACTTTTTAAGCTTTTTAAAGCTTAAAAAAAGGCAGGCCAATGAACTTAAAACAGATCACATGGCAGTCTGGGTGCAGAACTTTAAAAAAGAAACAAAATTTAAAAAGGTAGGCAGCTCAACTTACAACAGAATTCTTCATTTTATCACCTCTGTGAGCAGCAAATGCCAATATTATCTACCTCATTCAAACATGGACCTATCTGTGGCCACACCAAGAATACACAGTCTCAAAACCCTAGAAGCTTCTACTTATCTTAGCCCCATAACATTTCCATCAGGTAAAGCAGCATTTTTACTTCCATTTTGCTGATGCAGACCTGAGGCACACTAAGAACAAAAGCATAGGGTCTAGAAGCATTTACTACCTACAGCATTTTTTTTTTCCCAGAGAATGGGAATGGAAGACAGTCAGCAGCCCCATTAAGAGCTACAGGAAGACCAAAACAGACTCGCAGCAGTTGGGTGCCACAGGGTTACTCTTCCAGCTTATCGGTGAGTACATCAAGTCAAAAAAACATGGGTGTCTTTTTCAGAACTTCCTTCAAAGAAATATACCTTCAACTCAAACACTCCTGTTGCTTTTCCAGATTGTTCCAGGGAAAAATTCAACAATGGGAATGTATGGACCACAGAGTAATGCTAAAGGAAGCTGGCAATCAGCATCTTGTGCTGTAAATAGCCTAATGATAGTGTCTGTGTTCCCACTAAAGTCAACTATAATCAGATATTGAGAAGAAGAAAATAATAATAGGGTAAATATAACTCCATTGGGTGGTTAAAACAAACAAGAAAAAAACAAAACAAAACAAAAAAACCACCTCATGTATGAAATATCTTGCAATAGCAGCACCACCACAAACTAGGAAGAGGTAGGAAGAGGTAGCAAGAGGGACTCAAAGCAGCTAATAACAACCAAAATGGTAAGACTTCAAAGGCAAACTCAGCATGGCTTTCCCAGAAGCCCAAGTTTTCAGCAGCATTCAAGGATTTTGGAAGCCTTTGAAGCAGAATTATGCCAGTTCTAAATTCCTCCTTCCAAACTCTGGATTTATCCTATAAGGCTGCTTGGCAAAGCCTTCTTTTCTTCTCCAGAGTATGAAAGCAGGGATTTTCTTCTACCCACAAGTGTTCTTTTTTTAAGTATCTTCCTTCAGGAAAGGTCTTAAGTCCACTTAAAATGTATTTATCAACATGTATATAAATTAAGCCTTGCTTACATCATCGAACTACATTTTGTCCTCAAAATTTAAGCAGATCAAAAATAATTACAATCTTTCCGGATTAAAAATTATGCAGTTGTATGATACCATAAACTGGCTTCAATTCAGTAACACTTTTGGATGAAAAGCAGCAAGGCAGCATGTCATGAAAGCATAGTAGTGATGATATTTCAACTTAATTCCATCAAACAGTTCTTCCAGTAAGTACTACAGACAGACCTGTGGTAAACATTTAATGGCACAGGGGTAGAAAGCATACAATCATTCTCTGCACTGACACCTAGTATTTCTTTGGCTAATTAAAGTAAGCCACAATAAGATCAAGCTAACGTGGAAACACTACTCTTTTATTTACAGTGATATATCCAGTAGCCTTTCAGGCTTTAGAGCTCGGCGTGGGTCACATACAGAGTAGCTACAAATCTCCAGGCTCTGCAAACAGTTGAACACATGAATAATTTTAATCAAGCAGTAAAATCCCATCTTAAGTCATTGGGACTTAATGAGTATGCATCTGCATTATTATTACTATTCTATCTGCTTCATAATATGTCCTCAGTGCAAGGTTATGACAAGATTAATGAAATCCAGGCAACTATCCATAGCACCATCTTTCAATTTCAGTACCTCAGCATGAAATAAGGAGACTGAAAAGATATATATTTTTTTTCAGTATATGTATATAAAGAGTCTTGAAGTCAAATTAATTGCTACTGCTGCAGACTAGCATACTGATTTTTAAAGTTCACTCATAAAATTTAAATCAAGCTAGTGACACTGAACAGATTTCACAGTTGAAATATAGTTTAATTTTGCATAACAAATTGTCCACCATTCCACTAAGTTTATTTGCCAATAAATGCATGATCTACACAGGACAAAGCACAAAAAAATGCAAACAAGCGGTCAGAAGAGAATAGCCACGTGACAAGGCTGCTTTGTTTCCAAATAAGTTCATAACCCTGTATTCTGTTTGGTGCACACAATGGATAACCCGATATTTTAAAGTACTACCAGGAACCACCCCATGTTTCACATACCCGTAACTCATGAAAACACACATGCAAGAAAAAAAAATAAAATCAGTGCAGACTTTGAAATTTTGAAGATGCAGAACAGAAATCTATAGGTAAACTTTCATATTATGGTCATCACTGCAATCGCAGCATGTTTTGATACAGTAGTCAATATTGTAGTGTTGCTAAAATTATTTAGGATGTAAAGCAGCATTTTATGCCAGTTTTCCCCTAGCAGCATACTCATCTAACACTTCCACTGGCCTTATCTTCTTTGTTTCACAGTTAACAAAGGAAAATTTAGACACACAGGTAGGACAGTTTGATTTATTGTTAGATCAATAACACTGAGCCTTCCTGATGCTCTCAGGCACATGGTGTGATTCTTGGGGTGTCCTACACAGGGACTGAAGTTGGACACAATGATTCTGATGGGTCCCTTCCAACTCAGCATATTCTACAATTTCTACAATTCTATGAATAACTACCAAGTAACTAAAGCTCAAATTTGGAGAACTTTCAATTATATTTTTAAGTGTTCAAGAAACCCTCTTTGTCCATCTAGGAAGTCTTTTGCTTCAGCTCCTTCAACATTCCTTCATTACTTTCCTTACTTGGAAAGTGATGACAAAAAAGGCAAAACTAACAAGCTAAAAAAAAAAATTGGCCACTAGGGAGGAGATCCTGGCAGGTAACTGTACAGCAAGGACCTCTTAACTGAACAAACTTTCACTGTCTATAATCAGAAGAAAACAAACCCAGAACAGTGACTCATTAAAGCAGAACTCGTCTAAGTTTAGTTTCAAAACCTAAAAATAAGGTTTGGCAGTGGGGGAGTGGGGCTCTCCACTGAACATTTTTACACTCTGTCTTCTCCCGTTCTGTTCCAGCTGTTGGCTCAATTTACACCTTTAAAAATCACCACCAGACTCTTGCTACCAAATTACCGTTCAGGGTGGCAAAATTCAGGGGCCAACCTGGTCAAAAATACTGTTCTTGTTTCTCACAAAATCCAACATGCACAAAAGGAAATGCAAGAACGATTTCTGTACCTCCAGCTCCGTCTCTCTGCGATTGATATCATCAGTAGATTGATTTAGTTTTTCCAGCTCCCCCTAGAAAGAAAGAAAAGTCAAACGCATATTAAGGAATCAGAGGAAAACAGGTTTCTGAGAAGGCTCATTCAGCATCCTCACTGAACGCTCAGAAGGGCTGTGGCTTACAAATTCAGAGAAAAGAGGAAACCCTGACACATTTTGAACAACTTTACCAGTTTTTCTATTTTGCTACTTACAAGAAAAATAATCAGAGAAGCTCTATAGTTTTATTTTAAGGCAGAACATTTCCTGTTCTGTCTTATTCCTCGCTATTAAAAATAAACATAAGATACCAGAAGTTCCATCTTGTTAATCAATATAGTCAGTACCTGCTGGTTTCCAGTGAGATACACACACACACCTCCCAAAAGGATTAGCATAAAGATAGTACTATCAAGACGACATACAGTGAAAGCACAGCACTGATAAGAAATGTGTCTTGCAACATGACAGGCATTTGATTGTGGGTTTTGGCAAACCATTTTATAACACAACCAGTCAATGGGACACACGATTATGTTTACTCAGTCTGCCTTCATGCCAGCATTCTGCTCTCTTAACAGCAAAAACAAAGGTGTTAAATACCTTGAATAAATATTTACTAGGGGTGGTGTTGGCATGAATGAAGTTACTGTAAAAACAAAGTTCATTCTTAATTACTTTCTTACCACAAAAAGCAACCCTCAGGAGCAGACTCCAATAGCCTTCTTTATTGGAGCAACATGTTACACCATGTGAGATCCAATGATTTCAACAGGAGTGTTCTCTAACTCCAACCTTATTTAATTTTCACCCAGTGTAACAGAATCTGCCTTGAAACGTTCCGCTGAATAAACCAAACACTGTAAATTGATTGTCACTTGAGCCATTTCCCTCTAGATTACATGACTCTGGTTTACAGAAAGGAATTAATCTCAACAGTTTAGTTCTCCCAGGAAAACCTCGGAGGTCAGATTTCATTTCCAGCTCCCAGGATTTGGAAAATACATATTTGCACATTCATGTTTTCGGAAACAGACACGTACTAAGAAATTGCTTAACTGCCTTTTACTGCAAGGCTAAGAACATTAAGCCTCTCCAGGAGGAAGACACAGCAGCCTGTTTTGTCAACCGAACAGAAAACTCCACAAAAAATACAGTTTTACCAAGAAAGTGCAAATCAGGTCCGGGGAAAACATGCTGCAAGTCTAATAAGGCCAAAATCAGATCAATATCCACTACCAGAGCTCAGCTTCTTGCAGTCAGGACAGTTACAGGCCAGCTCTCGGCTGAGGGCCTCGCTCTGTGCAACCATGTTTTATGAATTTTGCAATCGCTTTGCTCAGCCCTGGAAAAGAAACGCTCACTGTGGAGAGAAGAATGACAATTACAGCAAGGAGGGCCCTACGCCAAGGGATCCGTCCTCCCAGCAATGTGCACACACGCTTTTATATTCGCTCCTGACAAACGGTCCCGGCAGCACTGGAGGCAAGAGGCACAAATCTGCAGAGACCTAAACACACGTTTTATTTCGGGGACCCCTGCGTGCTCGAGTTTTCACCAGGCAACGGTCAAGAAGCCACTGATCGTGGGGAGAAAAGCTTCGCTTAGGGAACCATGCAAGAACAACAGAAAGCATTTTAGAAGGCGTTCATACAGAGGAAACGCCATCCAGCACTAAAGATCCGTTTTCTTTTTTAATTAAAAAAAAAGAATAAAAATAGTAATTGCAATAAAAATCTGTTTTCCCCCCCAAATTACGAATTTCTGAGCACCAGCCCTGCCCCACGACCAAGGTCAGGCTGCCGTGGTCAGACACAGCAGGGGAGGGGGAGCTGAGCGGGAGGAGAAGGAAGGAGCCCCAGGGGTAACAAAGGGCCGGGGCGCCCCGGGGCCCCTTCCCCCGCACCCCGCACCCCGCAGAGGCTGCGGGGCTGCCCTGCCCCGCCGCCCGGCCGGGGCCGACAGGCACAGATACATAGAGAAAACATCTATATATGCTGGGGGAGGGGTTGGGGCATACGTGTGTGTGTGCATGCGTGTGGATTAGAAAGCGAAAAGAATAATAATAATAATAATAATTTAAAAAAAGACAGTCACTATAACCATTCTGCTCCAGACCCAGAAAATCAACGTAAAAATGAACAGCACCACCCCGCCCCCTTCCCCTTCTTCCCTGTCCCTCACCTGGATGCGGGGATCCACCTCCTCTTCCTCCTCCTCCTGAGGCCGCGGGGCATCCTC
>NW_009952263.1:984223-1004866 GCF_000747805.2 Chaetura pelagica
TCTTTCCCTCAGTCTCTTTGTGCGTCTGCACCGCAAGGAGGAAACGAGCGCGAAATTGCGGGGTTTCCATTATTATTATTTATTGTAATTATTACTTAACTCTTCTTCTCTGCTGCTGCGGTGCGCGAAAGCAGAAGGAGCAGTTTCAGGTGGAGGGAAACGCTAACCATACCTTGCGTGGCCTTTCTTTTTTTCCCCCCTCTCCTTTCCTCTGTTCCAGGCTCTGAAATGTCCGTGCAGAAGAAAAGGGGAAAGGGAGGAGATAAAAATAATAAAGGCACTTCCAACAACCTTGGAAGATCAAGTGAAGCCCGCGTTTCTATTGTGTGGCAGCTAAGCAAGCCCCTGTTGTACCTACTGGCTGCAGCAGAAAAAGACATACTGAAGACACGTCCTTTTGTTGTCAGTAAAAAGGAACTTGTTGCAAGAAGCTCTTGATGCTGCACATATGCATGGTCCCCCTGGCCAGCAGGGTCCCCTTAGCCATGGGGGCAGTGCCCAAACTAATGGGAAAAGAGCAGGTGACCCTTCTGGCCAGCAGTGCAGAGTGGGCACCAGCACCTCGTCGTCTCACTGGCCCCAGCGTGGCTGGAACCCCGTCTGTGGGCTGCAGTGAAGAAACAGACCTCAAAACAATGGCTTTCTCTTCCCTTCTCACAGCAACCCCAGAGAGAGACTGACAGCAGGTTCCTTCATCACGGAAGAGGGAGAACAGGATGCTTTGTCTTTTGCCTCCTAAAGACACAGAGAAGTACCCTCAGAGCACATGGGCCAGCCTACCCATGCAGAAAAAACAAGGCAAGAAGTGGCCACTGAGCCAAGGCCCTTCCCTAAATCCTGCCAACCACACTGAACTGGTAGGGTAACAAGTGATTTCAAACAGATGAGGGGTATATCTCCACCTTAAAAGTATCACTTTTGATTTAACCCCATTTCTGTTAGAAAACCCCTCAAAAGATAACAACAGAATTTAAACCAACAGCTGTTAGACATGGTGAAGAAGCTCCCTTTGAGAGACTGAATGTGAAGAAAATTCTTAGCAAAGCACAAAAAGATAAAAATTCATGTTCCTAACATGAAAAAGGAGGTAAAAGAAAAACATTCAAGCTCTTCCAAATACTGTAAAGCAAATGGGGGGAGGGGGAGGAGATGGAAGAGAAGAGTGGCACAAACCACAAACACTTGAAAACATAACAAACATACAAAGTGTCATCAACAAACTATAATAATCAAGGAACAGAGGAGGTGTTGCAAAAACGCAGATGGGTTGTTTGCAACATCTTCATTTCTCATAGCAGAGGAAATCATGTAAAGAAGAAAAATGAGAAAAGGGAAAAAAAGCACCATCAGCCAAAGCAAGTGCTTTACTCTTACTGCTTGCCATTAAGGGAATGTAGTGTGTACACACAACCAGAGGTTCCCAGGGCCCTGGTGTCTCTCCCTGCCGCCGATGTGCTGTAGCTCATGCCAAGGCCATGGTGGTCAAACATCCAAAGTTCTCATCATCCTAAAAGAACACAGAAAACACAAAGCAGCATCTGGAAGAGTTAATTCCGCTGTCGTCATTTACATTTCTAGAAAACAAGGCTATGAAAGACAGCTAGTATAGCTTTGCCACGTTTCTTCAACACCTGTGTGGTCTGACCCACAGCAAAGCACTGCCTGCTGCTTGGGGTATGGAAATACTCCCGCATAGCCCGTGCTCTCTCCAAGGAAATGGTAATGTTTGAGCAAGGACTCTCTGCTTCCATCGCCACCATGCCAGTCCCCATGATTGTCACAGCTCAGAAAACCTCCAGGGAAATTCATCAGTCTGCTACCATCAAGGCAGAGCACTCTGCTCCTTTCCTCAGTCGTACGGTGGAATTGGCATGTTGGGAGAGCTGCCCGCAGAGCTTAGCGCTGTGCAAGAGACAACAGAAATACACAGGACCCTTTCTCCATGGCTCTGAAATTTCACATGGATCCACAGGGGCAATGAGATTATTTTATATTGAACCAATACATCAGAAAGCTTCCTATTTTTAAAATCACTGAGAAATGCACGGGTTGTACATTTGTCGTCCCTGCAGACGTCACTAAGGCATAAACAGAAGAGTGGCCTTCAGGGAGAGATTTAACAGGAAAGGGAAAGGGAGACCGTTCAGCACACTTGAAGATCAATAAAAGACTCAAGAACATTATTTGCACGCTCAGTTTTTTTTCTCTTCCAAACAGTTTTGGCTGAAACCACTCTTACATGCAAAGGGTGGCAGAGCCCCAGGAGTTTTGGAGAGAAAATCCTGCACAGCACAGAGATGGGCTTCATGTTCTGCTGAAGTCAAGACGGCACGAGGAGTCAATGCATTTGGGCATTACTTTTGCCAAGTCATGGGTGATCTCACCCCAGCAAACATCTCCTACATGATCTGCTAACTGCCAGCCACCTCCCCAGCCCCACCCTTCTCCTCAAAAGGCAGCCACACTGACCTTTTCTCTTCCCCCACAGGTCCCACACACGCCAAGACGGCTGAATAAAGCCTGGCACGAGGCTTGACCGAGACAGCCTGTGCTTTCTCCTCTATCAATATTTCAAAACCCTGGTCCCAAGCATTCAATATTTGAACAAAGCACTGTGCAGTTAAGGCAGGAAGAAACAGCTCATTCTTTCACTAATGGGATTCCAGGGCAGTCGCGGTTGAGAATTAGCCCAGACCTGCCGGGCTGGGATGCAGCTTGACATGAGCTATTGCTGGAGATGGTGCAGCTCACCTAAAAAGCACAAGGAGAGGTACTGATGCAGGGGGAGACATGGTCTGAGTTACTCTGACGACCAATTTAACTGCACCAGGCAGTGCCTCTGTGTTGCGATGTGACAGCAGCCATTTGGGGTACAACTATCATTAATGCCAGATCCCAGAGCACAGAAATTTGTGGGCAAGGGGGATGCTCTAGCCAAGAGCACTGCTACTGGTCTTACTTTGGGGGGAAGTTGCCAGATAACCCCATTTTTTGATCCCATGGAAATCCTCGATGTGCAGGCAGCATTTGGCAGGGGAAGATGGAAAGGTCTGCACTTCGAGGGAGGAGTCTGGAGAGAAATTCTCTCCCTCGTTCTGAAGGATGGTTTGTAGATGTGTTACATCTCTGAAGAGACATTGGGGAATTGGAAGTTGCATCTTAAATAAAATCAGCTGGAAAGAAGCATGCATCATTGAAGAACTGCTTGGGGAAACATACTAATGACTGTACTTAATTTGGGGGTGGGGGGGAATCAAAGTGAAGGGATAGTGTAATTTTACATATATTGGATAATGGTAGATTCTGTATGGATTTTAAGGAAGGGCTGTCTTTTTTCCAAATCTCATTGTACTTTCACATTTCTGCTCACACTTGCCCTCAAAGCTTGCTTCTGCCCAAGCACCAGAGGCAAGGACCTAAAACACAAATGAAAGTTGCATTTCCTTCATTGGAAAGAAGCATCTCTACTTTTTGAACACTGATAGCATGTTGAGCAGAGTTCGGGACTAATTAACGCACATTTGATTACTGAAGGCATGTTTGCTGTTCATGGAAGCCTTTGTGGGGAAAACAGCCTGAGAAACAGAGCCTTGCTCACAGAATACTGCTTCTCTCCTCAAGGGGACTGACTGGAGAGAGTTCTGCTCTGAAAAATTTTTCTGCTTTCATTGATTATGGTGCTAGAGGCTAAATTCCACTTGGTCTCAAGTACTGAAGCACTGGTGCAATTAGCTTTTAAATAACTTACCATCAAACAAACACAGAAGAATAAACACTCCAATTCTAAGGAGGAAAATAAGTGTATAAAACATGGTTCCCAAAATGCATTTATGGGCATAAAATCCTCCGTGTAATTTCTTAACTGAAGTAATCTTGAAGACCAGTTTACTATGCTGACTTTTGCAGTCACCTCAGCAATTAGTTTAGCCCAGGGAGTGTCTCATTTAAAAACAAAGCCATAATCTCCCCTTTCCAAACTGCAGCAAAGACTTTGCCCTATCAACATTCCAACTCCATATGCTTTCCTGGTTTTCAGAAGTATATTGCATGTGTTCATAACATCTTCAAACATTAAGTAGGATCTCGCTCACAGTCACAGTACATTTGAAGATCTGGTCCTCCATATCTTAATCTTTGATAAGAGGCTAAGGGCATACGTTTTTTGAAGATATGTGCTGCATTTCTGGAAGATTATAAATTCCCAGGATGCACATGCAGGGTATTAAACACTTAAAAAGTGGTCAGAATCACAGCTGCCTCTGACTTACTTCTCAAGCAAATTTTCACACTTCCATACTCTCAGCAGTTGTGGCATACTTGTGCTCTGCATTTTAGGAACCACTAAAAATCAATTATCTTTTTTTACACCATTTTGTTAGATGATATCACCTTATAAACTTGCACAAAACCCATGCTCATAAAGACACATTAATGGAGCTTGAGCATCTGCAAACAATTGCAGATTTCCCCACTTACAAGGAACATATTTAAAGAAAAGCTACATCCTGAAATACCCTTTGATTTCACTTCTTTTTAACAAGCACTATTTAAAGATGATTACAAATACCCTCTAGGTTTCAGAGGGCTACAGAGAAAGGAGGCTCATTTAAAGAGGTACAATCTATTTTCTAGGCACACTAATCTTAATATCTTTCATGAAAACTAAGTGCAAGGATTATTAGCAAAATTACCTGCTGGGCCAATTTCTGCTGGATATATATTTATATTCCATGAGCTACTTTCCTTATTATTCTGACACCTGATATTGATGATGCTTTATACAGATAGTGTTAGTGCAAGATAGGGTTTTTTTATATGTGTTTGTATATATATACACACATACTCACATATACTATGCTCTGTGTATCTGTATAAAATGCATGACTAACAGCTTGGTGGATTTCCCTGCTTGCTGTTGTTTCAATGGGAATGATCCACCATCATCATAGGATTTATTTTCTCCTCCTCCAAGCTGTCTTTTGGCAAGGTGGGTGGTGGGTGGAATTTCCCACTGGAAACCATTGGTACAACAGCACTACATCTGCAGAGGAGCAGAGCTGTCCCACAGCTCATCTGGCCAAAAGGCAGCCTGTGCTGCTTTTGCAGATTTAGAAAATAACAGAGTAACATGAGACTGTTCCTCAGATCTGCTGCTGAATGATAAGAAAGACCCCTTTTACGGTGCTTGATACTTGAACAGGGAAAAACCATATACTGCACCCTTTTAAGTTGAATATACCCACCCTGGTTCCCAGTCCTGTGGTCTGCTTTCCCTGATAAGTAGTTTCCTGCCAGTTTCAATGGAAGCAAGATCAAACGTGCAGGTGTTAGACTGGACTCAAGGCCTTAGACAAGGGGTGTTGCCCTGTGAGAGCCAAAATGAAATTCAAGTGCCATTCTCTTCTACTCAGCCTGACAATTTGGTAATGTTTCTGCAGTGGTGCAGATACATCATTGCTATTCAGTTTAAAAACACCCACCTTCATCTTTTAGTCTTCATACTTAGACATCTATGCCAACCACATTTAGAACATTTATTTAAAGAACCACCTCTAATTCCCAAATAACATTAACCATGTGCAAGAATCTCATTTTTCCAGTCTTTTTTTTTTTTTTTTTTTTTTGTCTTTTTTTTTTCCTTAATGTTCAGACTGATTCTTTATTTGTGGCTATTTAACTGTATTGGTAGGTTTCTCACTGGTGGATTTCCACGAGAAAAATCTTCTCACTGGTCTCCTGCCACCAGCTCAGGCTACTCATGGTAGATACCAAATGTAACACTGATAGATGAAGGCAGGAGTCCTTGCAATACAGCACTATGAAAATGTAATAACAAACGAGAAACTCCAGGCAGTGAAGCTCCTGCAGGTCTGGTTCGGGGTGTTTATGTGTCCAGTGTACTTCAGTGAGAGCCACGAACACTTGCTCAAAGGTGGCAGTTTCCACAGCCCTTCCCTCACACAGCATGGCTACTCTAGGCATTCAGCACAGAGTAATTTTCCAGCTAACCAGGAAAAGGGCTCCTTATGTGTCACAGGCAATGGTCTCTTGTAAACTGCCAAGTGCACATTAACACCTTGAGCCTCCAGAACACCTTTCAGCAGAGGATCTCGGAGCACTCCTTCAAGGATCAGCTATCCAGCTTTCCTTGTTTCCTTCCTGCACAACTCACATTTCTTACAGATGCTAACTGATTAAGTAGAGGGAAGCTGCACAGACATTTCAAGGATGACCCCACAGGATCAGGGAAACAGACACCAATTCAAAAGGAGCTTTCAAACAGAGGGCTGAGTAGACCAGATAGCTACAGAAAACATCTGGGACTTCATTATCATCATGACCAGCTCAAGTGCAAAGAGAAAAGGCAGAACCCTGGTCTGTATCTAGAGAAACGAAAGACGGGGCTGTTAACTAAAGGGGATCTCCTGCTTCTGAGTTGTGAAGGAAAACTGGCAGCCAAGAGGGAAATAGCTGGGAAGGCCAGAGATGGGGACAGGCCCTTCCACAGCCAAGCTTCATTAGCAAGGTATTAAGAAAGGTCGTTGCAGTGTCTTTGGTTCCTAACCACATTTGACTGACCCATAAGCAGTGACAGGAGAAACAGGGAATGTTTTTTTATACCCTCCTCTATAGTTTCAGTTCCAGGCCCATTGTAGCCTAATTTACCTTGTGCCAGAAAATATGAACTCATCAAGTATCCAGATACAGAAAACCTTGTCAGCTCAACAAATTTGATTTTGATGCCTGCAAAATCCTAGGTGTCCACACTTCAAGAGACACCTTCCAGATATATACGGAAACCCACAAGCCTTTAAAATGCTGAAATAATAATTTAAAAATCTGTTTCAGCTTTGTTAAAGTGAAGCGCTTCCTTTATACGAAGCCACTTTCTCCCCACTTCTACCATTAATAGCAAGATTTTCTGCCCTCTGCCTGGCAGAATCATACTCTTCAGTGCTTCCTGTTACATAAAAATCAAGCGATTGAGCACATTGTGTGTAGGAGTGAAGCAAAGTCTGTTCTAGCAGCAAACTTTATATATCAGGACAAGAAGTAGTGAGTGATTATCTGAGTCCCCTCTCCTGCCTTCCCCTGTGCCACAACCAGCAGGGACATGCTGCTGCAGTTCCACCTTGGTGCCCAACAGCAGCTCAGAGAAGCATCAAGGCTGTGAAACCTACCCTGATCCAAAGTCAGTCACAAAGGGCAGGTTCTGAAGCCTCACTGCCACAGCTGTACTGTCAGCAGTACCTGACCAAGTGCCTCTCATCTCCAAGAGCTGATTAAACACTTTTGGGTTGCAATGCACCTAACTGGCTCTCCTTTTCACCTCTGCTCCCCACTCCTCAACTCTGTCATCTCTACTTCTCCCTCTCCTCCAAGGTCAGCCTCTTTTTTCCTACAGCCTTAATACCTTCCCCTTCTTTCTACCATCTCAAGTATCATTTAATCCATTGCTTCCCTCCTTCCTTAATTTGTCTTTGTCCTTCATTTCTCTTTTTCCCTCCTTCTGATCTCTCCAACTTTACATCCTGGAAATCCCCCTCCTAGAAGTGGAATTTGCTGTTCACCCTCCCTGGCTGAAAATGTTCCTCTCCTTTCTCTGTTTCAGCCCACTTCTCATTCACTTCCCCCCACCCTAATTTTTCACCACCAAAACGCAGCCTCAGTAGTGCTGTCTCAGCATTACAGCCCAGAGTAGACACCAATCCTCAGGCTGACCTTCACCCATCCCACAGCTCATGCAGCCATGCAGCCATGGAAGGCATGAAGTGGAAGCTCCTGGAGCTGCCTGAGGGACCGAGAGAGGAACAGAGGCAGCAGCAAGATGACACAGCATAGATTCAGCAATATATTTAAAAAAACCCCAAAACTGTCTACTGCTTTGGGGACTTCTGAGGGTTAGGGAATATCCTTACAGCTTATACAAATTATGTTGGGAAAGTACAGCACAGATATGCAGGAGCAGCAAGGGAAAAGGGTCATTAGAGTTTTGTGACACTGATTCACATCTCCACCAACTGAAGAGCTCTGAAGGCACAAAACCAAACTTTTAAAGCTACCAGATTACAGATACCTGCACCTGCTTCTGGTCTCACTATTAGCTGAACTGTTTCAGATTTTTCTCTTTCACCAGCAAGTGCAGACAAGTCCCAGACCTAGGCTTAAAGATATTCAATATACCAGCAAAAAAATCTGGTCCCAAGGCCAGGCTAGCTATGGTCTGTCCTGGATGGCAAAAGCAAGTGCTGTACCAGAGAATGTCAACAGAAGTAGCTTTGGGTACAAGACTGAGAGAAGACCTGTACTATTATTATTGTTACATCTAATTTTCAGGCAGAGGCATGAAGCTATAAAGGCTAAATGGCTCCAAAAAGGCATATAAGAATCTTACAGCAAGATTCAAAAACAGACCCCAAGAGTCACTTCTAAAATTCTAGTTTGACCTCTCTTCTGGAATCTCATTTTTGACACACTTCATCCTTGTTCCACTCTAGTTCTGCAAAAGGCCTTTTTAAGTTTTGAACTAGAATGACCTATTTAGCAGCCATGCCTTACTGCATGGTCCATTAAAAATCTAAGATTTCCATAGCACAAATTACATAACTAAAAAAGCCCCACCATAATTCTTTTTATGGTGATAAATTATTTCCAAAGCAGCTTTCTTTCATTCTTATATAAACTTTTCCGTAGCACCTGCAATTACCTATGGTTGAACACCAGTGTTTGTCCAAATCATGCAGCTACATCATGTTTACTCCCATTTTAGGGACATATTACCTTGCCTGTTGCAGAGACTGGAGGATTCTTGCAGCACCACCTGGAGTGCACTGATCCTCCCCACACCAGACGAGTCTAACCTGCCACAGAAAAAATGCTTAACCCTAGAAAATACCAACATATGGTGCTGCAACTTCCTCTCCACTGAAATAGCTCCAGTATGTGGGTAGCTTTACAATCCCACTGAATAAGAGTTCACTAGAGAAGAAGTGAAGCATTTCACCTCCAGAGTCCCTGCAACCCACCCAACAGTCAGGAAACTTACTTTGTTGTTGTTGTTTTGAGATGTCCTCTAGACATTTGGGGGGGTTACATGGGATTACTATGTGCCAGCTAACAATTGCTTCCAACGACTGGATTCAAAAGCTGCTCCCTTTCATCTCAAAAAGCTATTAATTGTTTTGTTTTCCTTATTCTGTTGACACAAGGAGGTAAGGTGACATAAGGTGACATTTCCCTTATTCTCAGCCAACTACTATATCAGAATAGCACTTTTCCAGCTCAAATGTTCTGGTAGGCCATTTCCCAGCTGTAACAGGCAGTGCCTATTCCAGGAGCAAGCTTCAACAGCAAGAAGAGGTAAGGGAGCATACTTCAGCCCTCTGGAAAATCCTGACCAAGAGGACCACAGGGAGCCTGACAGATTGTTGTTCGTTAACATGCAGATGAACATAAATCACTCCACACTGGGGACTATGTTCCTCTGATCTAAAAAGTGACCCCTGAGGCTCCCTTTTAGCTCCTTTGGCCTTTCCTTCAGTTTTCTCCCATCTTTTCATTTCTGGTCATCCCAAAGGATGCAAGTGAGCTGTTAGCACCATAAGCCATACATACACCCATGCTTCTGACAACCTCTGGAGGCACAAGCAGCTCTCCTTCAGATGCAATGTATCTGAATTCCCTAGAAATAGTAGGCATGACAAATACCTGGGGCAGGTTCTGGGTAGGACAGTAGGATTTTACACGTCCAAACTTTGATCTGAAAGGATACCTCCATTTTTCCAAACTTTTCACATTGCTTTTTGGGAAAAAAAGAGTTGTTCAGGCATTGTGTCTAGGAAAGGAAAAGATGCCTAGGTGATTTGTTGCCAGGACTGTTTCAGCAAATGGACTGAATGGCTGGCATGGTCACCAGCCAAAATGCAGGTAAGTAGGAAGGTAGCTAAAGGGGGGTTGTGTTTGACATGTGTGTGAGGATCATCCTGCCTTTGTTTGGAGAAGGATCCATATGCAAAATATTCTGAGATCTCTCAAGAGCAAGCCTACCAGGAAGGTGATGTGTATCTGCCTCCCCAGTCACCAGCCCAAGAGAGGGTTCAGTGTGCTTAACGCCCTGGGACCCAGAAGGCTTGTGTCTGAGTTTTCCCAATCAAATTGGGAAAACTGCCAACAGTGCAAATGAAGTCCTGACATGCAAGGACAACAGTTGCTCTAACTTAGCCTGGCATGCACGCCACTTCCCAGTCTCAGCAAGCAGGACTGGGAGGGAGTCCCAGTGTAACAACAGCTGCAGTGGCACAATCGGTTCTCCACCTGCTGCCACACGGTGCTGGGGATGCATGGATGCAAGAACAGGAACACCCTCTCAAAACAACAGGAGATGCAATCGATTTTTAGATGCAGGCATTTTGCAGAGAAAGCGAAAGGAACAAAGCAGCTGTCAGGCAGCCTGCAGTACAGCTCTTCCCTTGTGGGCAGCCCTTTGGAGCAATAATTCCTTCAAGGGGGGGAAGGGGAGAAAAACCAGCCACCCAGCAGCGTGCTAATCTTCACAGAGAGAGCAGGCTTAATGCTGCCTAATCCTCCAGAGGGAGGAAACAGCATTTCCTTTGTGCCAAGGATATCAAAATGGTTGGAGGGGGCAATCTCCACCGGTATTAACTTTATTAGAGGGGCTTTTTGCAAGCCCTCAGAAGGCTTGGTCAAGAGCCAGCTGTAGATGCACTGCTATGTAAGCATCTTACTCGTAACGACAGAAAATGGTAGGGAGTAGGGAACTCCTGGAAGAACAGATAGGCATCAAGTATGCACACAAACTAGAGACTGCATGTCACAGCCACACTTGCCAATTACACAGCTACTGAACAATAGCACAGCATCAGCAACGTAAGCAACATGAGCAGCTAAAAATTATTATTTTTTTTTTTTAATTTGGCTTCTGTATTATTTTGCTACAGCTATATAATTAACTTGTATTCTGAAGGGGGAAGTGGTGCCCCTGGGTGGTTGTTACACGAAAGCCAAACCTTCTTGAGCCACTTCCTCAGCAAAGAATGGTTTTTCCATGTAAATGGGATGCAGAAGTGAAAGAAAGGAGATAAGCACTCTCAGTAAAATTCTCAGTAAGAGGGGCCTGCATTTAATTAAACCTTACTTTTAATAACAGTAGTATTCACAATCTACTCACACAGACTTTCGTGCATCTAAATATCAAACAACTGTCACTTTACAACGGCACTGAATATAACATCAGTTCCTAAACACCTTTAGGTAATGCACAGGAAACATCAGCTTGAATTCACATTGGAATGTCAGTACATCTCATCCAGCCTTGCCTGAAACACCTTAGAAATAGGAGCTTGCATGATATGCCACTGCCTGGACATTCAGAGTCTCATCATAGAAATCAGCATAGATGTAAGTTATTTTTTAGGATCAGATACTTTAATTATTTGTATTTGGTCCTACAAAATTTCTGAAGTGTTTAAAACAGTTGCACACATTGCCTCCTTCTTGTGCAAAATGGAATGTTAAAAATCTCATTCACGGATCTGAAATACAAAGCTCTGGTATTTTAACAGAAACAGAAAATACCAATGTATTTATCTACCCTTCCAGGAGAACAGTTCAATTATAATCATGTCCCCAAGCAGATTTTGCACTGAATCACTGTGACATCTGCTAGGGCAATGAACACAAATCTATATCTGTGTGCAGCAAATACGTTGGCAAGGTTGCAATGGGGAGAAGGGAAATTAAGTGTCACTTTTCACACAAACTAGAAACTGACAGCTTGTCACATTCATAAGTAAATACTAGCATAAGTGAGAGGAGGCAAGATGCTTCTTCACCTTTTCCCCCCACCTTTACAAAGATACGGATTGAGAACAAAACTGTGGTGTCTTATCCCCTGCCTTCAGTAACAGCATCTGGACATGAATTGCCCCTGAGGAACACTAACAATAATGGATCATATCCATCACTCACTCTCTTACTCACTCACACTAGCAGAGCTCCACTGAGTTCAAGGGAGCTGTGCCCCTTCCTCAGCTGAAGAGTCAGTCCAAGATGCCAGAGCTGGGTGGACAGAGGTCAGAAGAGCTGCAAAAGGTGAGGGTGCAGAGTAACCTCCTGGTCACCTACAGAGAGGAATGACTGCCCCTAGCCTTGTCAGCAGTGGGGACAATGTTATGATACAGAAGCAAGGGCCACAACTTGCCTACATACAAAAATAATTATGAAATGTAGTACAATCCTCCTTGTACAGCCAAAGAAACCCACAAGTAGGGTAAAGTTAGCTTAAATTCCCCCATGCTGCCCCAGGGACAGAATTATGCCCATGGACAATTGCAGGGCCACTCACATACTATAGCTTGCTTGTCCATGAGCCCATAGGCACAAAGTTTAAGACCTTTCCCACCTTCCCTAAGTCTAACATGCAAGGCTTCACCAGTTGCATCACATGGCAGGGCACAAGGCTAGTGTTCAACTGCAGGATGGAGGAAGGACCATGGTAAGAAGTTACTGATAGAAAATCTCCTTTTAGCTAGAGGTCCCTTGACTTGAAAAACTACCCCAGCTGCACCATTACACTGCAGCTTTTCTTCCACCCAAGTCATACACAAGGTTGGAGATGAAGGCAACACAGCAGAGCATTCCTGAGACTCTTAATAGTTAAATCTCATGCAAGACATGCAAGATGCATCTGAACTTAACACCCATAGGGGAAACAGCAATACCATTCTCAGCTCCTTTTAAGCTAATGATAACGTTTACACAGGGTTACAGTAACTTCAGCTGTTTTGGGAGGAGACAGGCTCTCTAACAAAAATACATAGATAGGTAGAAAGATTCTGCAGATCACAGCCTCACCTATAAGAAATGCATTGCATTAACACTTAACAGCATCTCATTGCTGGAGCAGAGCAATACAGCACCCTTAATTGTATATGTCTTATTTTCACGTGCACCTTCCTCACACCCAAAAGACTGTGTTCAAAATATTTTACATTTTGTGATTCATATGGTAATATTAACATGACTGTAAAAAGGGTATTATTTCAGTTCCTTTTTAAAGACACATTCAACCTTCCAAACAGTCTTCTCTGTGCTTTTACAGTGATAATTTGTTCCTAATTGGTCTCCAAATGTGCAGAGTTAGATCAATTCCTTTTCAAAAAGAGTGCTGTGTTTTATCCTAATGAGAACAGGTACTACAGACTTCACTTACAGGATCTGATTTAAAAAATTATTGTAATCAGGCTTTGATGGAACCACTTGGATAACAGATGTGTGGCTAATTTGTGTTTCCTAATTTTATGGTAATTCAACTACAGACAAAGTAAATAAAGGCCTTAAAAATAAGCAAAACTTAGGAACTTGGACATTGCTGATAAGCACCAAATTCAGAACTCCAAAGTCTACTCTGGAATGTTATTAGTCCGTATCCTCTACTTCTTCACAAACCTAATCCTTAAAACAAAACTTTAAAGGTAAATGGACATAAAACTTTGAAATTTGGACTCCCGACCTGAATTTGCTTATGCAAGAGATAAACTTCAAGCTTTCAGGAGTTACTTATTTACAGTCTGATTTCACAACAAAAAACATTGATTCTTCTACTCAGTAGAAAAACAGAAACACCTCTAATCAAGCTGTATTGAGTAGAATAAAAAGAGAAAATGCTCAAAAAAAGCAGAAAAGTAAGGGGGTTTAAAGCTATCTAAAGAAAGGTTTTTCTTAGAACTGCAAGAATTCTTTCATTGGAATAATTTAGCAAGTGCACTGCAATACTTCTCTACTAAATCGTGTTTTTCAGCCAGGCACTTAAAATTGGTATTTTCATAAACCCACATGGTCCAGCTGGAGGGCTGTTGGCTACAGCCATCCCACTGCCTGTTTCAAAACAGAGATAGAGCACAAGGTATGAGCTGTCAGATACCTCCTCCTGTGCTTGCCACTCCTGTCTCAAGCACTAAAATGGAAGATTGCAATATGAGCATGCACAGAGACAGGAAAGAAACATCTGTGTGCCCTGAAGGGAAAAATTAAATGCAGAGAAAGAAACAAACTTTTGAGTTTTAAATCTGTTCTTCCCTCCAAAAGATGTATTAAAAGGGTCTCAGAGCTGATTTTACGCATAGACTGACAAGCAACATAAAGTCAGGGAGAAGTTCAAAAGACACTGACCGCTTTTATCTGCCACAGTGTGCTTTTGAGTCTGCAGTTCTGTGTGGTTTCTCAGTTGAGCAGATGTCTCTTCTAGGTGTTTCTAACACACCTGCTGGCTTTGATTCCTCTCCTGTGAATACTGACAGTCGTTGCATGGATGCATTCTTGTCTGCAGTATCCAGAAGATATTTTACACGCTTTATGGCTACGACACCTTTAAAAACTACAAGCACGGAAGAGAGACGCACGTGAAACACAGCAGAGTTTCATTAAGTGTTTCTGGTAAAACCAACAAGTCCAGCAGTTCTTCAAATCAACAGATCCTAAATAGGTTTCCCCCATCAACTCCAGGCAACATGGTACATTTCCCACCTCTTCATCTACAAGAGCTGCAGGGAAGGGAATTCTTCAGCTTCTGCATAGTATAGCCAAATATCCTTTTCCTGTCAAATCCTCCTCTTCTCAAAATGGCTTAAAATACATTTACAGTGCAGCCTCATGTGGGGGGTCTTACTATCTTATTTGCCATTGCTTCAAGCACTGTGACTTAGAGGACTGGGAACCGAGATCGCACTTGCAATAAAAACTGAGTCTGTAACTCAGCAGCCCAAACCAGGACTCCAAGGCAAAAGAAAGAGGAAAACAATGAAAGTGTGCTGCATGCTGGGAAAACAGCATAGAGGGCTGAGGTTGTACACGAAACCTCACTTCTGCACTTTTACTTATTTTTATTCTAATGGTGTCCGAAGTGGGGGTTTGTCTTTCTTGCACCATGTTTGTTCCCTACTTCAAGGCCAGCTGAACAACATTCTTTTTTTGCAGGGACCTAAGGAACTCAAGACAATTAAAACTTTCTGGAGAGCTAGAGGTAAGTCTTGCAAAGTGAGTGATCTTCACTATTTATACTGACAAAAGGGTTTAAGCCTCATGCTACTGTATGGTATGTTATACCAAGAGCCTTGAGCCAGCTAGAGATGCTTGGCAAAACAAGAAGAGAGGAGTCACCCCTGACTGCCTGCAGCTCTCAGCCCAATCTGACACCCAGGCTACCCTCCTGCCTGAGAGCACAGGGAACCACAGAGCTGTAAACAACCCAACAGCCAAGGAACTCCAGCCTCAACAAAAAACAGAGCCTACCTCCTTCTGTTCCTGTTCTTATGTGCTTAACAGGCCATGAGAGTGGCCAAAACACCTTCAGAGCTGCTTAACCCAGCATTCTGTCCCTTGTCCATATCCTTGCAGGGCAGCACACTTGGCAGCCTTGTAGCCCTGGCTAGTCTTGTTAGACAAGCTCAGTGATACACATCTGCTAGTAAGCCTGGCCCATCACTTTCTACTGCTTCATCCTCCCCTGCCTCAAGAAACAGGAGCTGCTACTTATGTTTCTCCAAACAGATTCTGTGTGCATAAAGCACTACCATCCATTATTTGCTAGCCAGTTTTAAGTTAGTTAGGCAAGAGTTACCTGGCCAGTGTAAATCTCACTGGCCAGGTAACTCTTAGGAGCAAAGCAAATTGCTTAGAGCACAGCCAGCAACAGCACTTACATTGTCTTGCACCACTGTTGACTATTGTCTGTGTTCACATTATAGTAAGGATCCTAACCTGAAGCAACTCTCTAGGTAATAAAATAATAGAATCTTAGGGGCTGGAAGGGACCTCGAAAGAGTAATACTAATACTAGAGTAGTACTAATAAGTAGCTCTACTTGTGCTTCTCTGATGGCTACAAGATCCCACAACTTTTGGTTTTTGGAACCAAAGCCCACCAGTGTGTGCTTTTTCTCATACATGCCACAGGCAATCAGTCAATCAGGCTTCTCTTCTGTATTGCCCAACAGCTGAAGCTCATCCTCAAATCTCTTACTTCTCTTTAGCTGGGCTGCTCTTCCTCTGACTCCTACTTTCTGAAGAGAACACAACCCAAAACTGGGAAATAGGCATGGTCCTGGCTCTACAGAGGAAAGGTGCTTTCTGTGCACAAATGTCTGCAAGCACCACTTGGCTGAAAGAAACTATAACATAAGCCTAAATAAATGAAGTTTCCTCTCTTTCTGTGCACTCTCACAAACCAGGCTGCATGACATAGAGACTCACAGACCAAATAATGCCATTTAGTAGTTTCAGAGCCTGCTGAGGTGGGTACAAACAGCTGAAGGGAAGAAGCTGGATAACATACTCAATAGCTGTATGCAAAGAGGGACATGAAACTGTTTGAACTCACTAGTCAGCATAGCAAGGAGCCAGGGAAGGCTGTTGCTGCTCATAAAAGAAAATTAATCCGAATTGTCAACATTTTTTATAGTACTTAATAGAAAAAGGATAAATGAAAAGAAAAAGCAGAGACGTTGAATAAGGATATAATAGGGAACAATTAACCCCATGTCTCATGTAGATCAACCTCCTCCAGCACATCCTCTTTGCAAATGAGGCACAGCAGGAACTGGGACCACCAGAGCCAGCAGGACTTTTGCCAGAGCACTTACCAATAGAGCTTCTCTGGAGAAGGAAAATTGAAAAATACATTACAGGAAAGGGCTGGACAGGAGGTGACATGCTTATGGGTTCGATTTCCTGCTTCAGAAATCACTCTGAGCCAAGCAGGCACAGAGGTCTGTCTCATGCAGGCTACAACCATGGGACTCTGCAGACAACCCTCCCCAAGGGTGCTGCTCTGCTTCCCTTCCCAACTCTGCACAACCAATGCTCAGGAGAATCCACACACTGCACAGGCCTGATCATTCAGAGCTTCTGTCAGTTAATAAAATACCAATCTCACAACTGTCTGTGAGAAGAGACCCATGCAGTGACCCAGGCTGCCAAAGCAGCTCTCTGTATAAACGTTTGCTCCTCTTACCATTTATGGTCTTTTGCCTTTACTGGTGGAATCCCTCCAGTGCCAAGAAATCCCAAATGGCAACTAGAGGCTCTCAGGATGAGCATACTTCATAATACAGTCACATGGGAGAACCCACAGAGACCCTTCTTGTTCTCCCCCTGCCTGCACAGCTACGTTCCTTTTCAATGAAAAGTAGGACTTCAAGGGAGAGGAAGGGAAATGGTGCACAAAGAAGCTGATCCCAATATCCAGTCATTTGGGAACCAGGCTGCAGGTCTGAGTCCCACAATTTAGCTACAGCCTGAGAAAGCAGTGTCACAGGAATGCAGGAGACTTCCATACCTGCATGCACTGTTTTTAGGCTAGGAGCATCTTTCAGAAGGTTGCTGGTACACTAAGCTTAAAAATAAAATTTGACATGATCAAGCATTTTTCTTCTATCCCATGGGGAAATGCTCACTTTCTAAACACTTATTAAATTTCTGTGGGTTTATATGTATGAGGTGGATGATTCTGGGGTTTTGCCCTCTCCCACAATAATGAGCAAATGGGCAGGTGGGTATCCATTCTGTTAGCTCCCCTACTGATTTTGTGATTCCTAGTGTAATCAATCAGTCTGTCTCTCCCCAGACTTCAGCCTCAGGGCAAGGAGAACTTTACGAAGAGTGTGAATTATGGGACAGTTGGACTATCTCTCTTTGGTGCTGTGTTACAAATATTGCTGATTTGTGAACATATTCTCAAGTTCTTCTTTATTTTTTTAATATTTTTTTTTGCCTCTCTAATGGGTATGTTCTAATCTCTTACCATCATCACTTAAGTTTTATCTGTTTCCCTTCAATCTTATCAGAACCGTTTCAGTGCTAATATTCCCATTTCTTATGTTATATCAGTTTGTGACCCACTGGCTAACTCACTGCTAACAGATCTATTTGCTTTAGGGGACATGAGTCAATGTAAGTTCAGCTGCAACATTATCCACTTTACCTTCCTTCCTGAAGCTTACTATCATACAGTCCAACCTTATACTCACTGCTGCCACTGAAATACAATCCACAGGTGTTCTTGTATCCTTCTTTTAAATGCTGCATTATCTTGGCTCAGAGTGTCTGCCGGTGTCTCTGCATTTGTCTCTGGAGAATCCAGTTTTGAGCTCTGCCATGCCTTCCTGCATTAGAACTCCTTACTTCTAGTCTGTAGCTTTCATTTTCTACTACCTCCACACTATTGAAGAGTTATTCATCCTTCATAAATTTCATTATCTGGTCTGGGTGTTTTCCTATGCTTTACAAATTACAATTGATCTACATAACTGCCCAGTTTTGTGTTCTCTAGCAATAATCTTTCTCTGATTGCTTTGTCTCAGATCCCAGTCAGCACACAGCAACTCATCAGAGACTGTTAACTCCCCCGAAGGAAAAAGCTGGTGCCTCCATTTGCATGTTCATTCTGTGTTTCTGTGTTTAAAACAAAACAAAAAACCCACCCTCCTCCCTTATCTTTATTTGGCAAATGTCATGGAGGGTGAAGCATGCCTCAAAAGTCTGAGAGACACTGACTGATTCAGAATGTGAGAAAAAAAATATCTCATTACTATTTTCATTTTTGCTGGTACCCACTGTCTGCATAAAAGGCTTCTTCAGTCAGCCTCTGCTTTTCCAGAGAACGTCAGCTGTGGTGGCATTTTTAGCTGTGACATTTTCCCCACTCAGAATATTTTCTTAGTCCGTTATACTCCGTGTACCATCTGCTGTACAACAGTCACACACTGCCAAGAAGCCTGGCCTCAGCCTGCTGTATTCAGTGGAAGAGCCCTAATTGCTTAGCCTGGCACAACGTGAACCATGGCAATAGCACAGCACCCAATTCCAACTGCTTGTGCCACAGTTTCTCAGGGGTACAACACTCCAGCACAGTCTCAGCGGCAGCTGTGACCACCGATTAGTTCCAACAGAGAACAGTCATGCTTCCATTCAACTTCTGTGAAGAGAGGAGGGAGCAACCACTCTGTAGGCCTCCGGATGCCTTTTGTTACCAGTGTCACGCTGGATACATGGCAGAAAGGAAGAGGCTGTGAGCCTGGGAGCAGAGCAAAGCACTGACTATACTGGATACAAATTGTCTGAGAGATTCTGCTGTCCTGTCTGGTGCTAGAGAGTGCTGGGAGAGTGGGGAGCGGGCAGGCTGGGGTTATGGTGGTATCTCTAGCTGTGTTCTGGGTGGAGCCTCAGCAAGTATGAGCCAGGATCATCCAACCTGCTGAAAAAAGGGCAGACATCAGTTTTAGTTCCTTTCCTGCAGGCTGTATGGCTGCTGGCTTTCAGCACCTGCCTTGGTGCAAGTACTGCAGAATGCAAGCATCCAGTCTCATTTTTCTCCCTTGTGAGTTGGCCATGGCTCCTTGGAGCCACAGGCAGTGACACAGACCAACGTGCCAACAGAAACACCACAGTCCAGGGTACCGCTCAACATCCCTGCTCCACTGCTGTTGCAGTGTCTACTGAAAATAGATGCCAGGGATGAACACAATCCTGACTTAAATGGGGAAACTCCATAGTCTCAGAGTTCTGTGACACCCCAGCAGCCTGTGTTAACCAGAAAGGAAAGACTTCTTGTCCTGCTCAACTTCACCAGTACCCTCTCAGCTGACACAGGCTCTGAGTCTGTGGCTCTCAGCCTGTAGAGACACAGGAATGTTGACAGGACAGTGACACATTTTCTTCTTGATCACTGGCTATTTAGAGAGGAAGTGGTAGGCCAGATACTGCTTCGACACCACAGATCAGGACAAGTTTGGTGGACTGGGAAGGAAGCATAATATAATGTGCTAGGGCTCCGGTACCACACCATTAATACCCACTTGTAACCCCCTATTGCAGTTCCCCATCAAAATAACCTCTTCTTGAAAAGTCTAAAGGTCCAAACCTGTAGGATGCTGTGGCTTCTCCATAGAAGTCAGCAGAAATTGATGGCACAACTCAGCATTTTGTAGGAGCAGGCCCTTGCTAATAAATAAGGCTCTGTGCAAGAAAGTCCACAAGATTATTTAGCAGATAGGCATATTGCTTGGAGAGGGGCCAGGAAAGAACTGTGCCTGAAGAGGCTGCCTCTCAAAGAGTCCTTTGCAATGTATTTCTGGGGCTGAACACATCTATTTGTCCCACTTGATGCTTCCAGGGAAGTAGGAAAAAGCAGCTCACAGTCTGCTCCACTCCTTCTTATCATCCAGTTGCTCAGAAGGATCCATCTAGGATACAGCCTCTGGGTTTTGCTTTGTGACAGGTTTCACTCCAAGAAGTCTTCCCATGGAGCTCCTCATTTTGGGGTGGGCAGATCCCCACTCACCTGTGCAATAAGCAAGGATAAGCCAGTCCTAAATAAAGAGAAGGGGAAGTGTAACAAAGGCAAAGAGAGAATCTGCATTTTTATGAATTGGTTTATACACTGGCAGATTATTAGCATTTACACTAGTTCAAATATTTAATATCCAAAAGAATTATTGTTGCATAAAATGCAGTCGAGGCAATTTTACATGTAGCTTATTAGCACTGCCTGGTAATGGATTATACTAAACACATGATATATAAAGTGAGATACAAAGCCAGCAAGATAGAAAAATAATTTTCTATTCTT
>NW_009952263.1:1005105-1011726 GCF_000747805.2 Chaetura pelagica
TTTCCCTTGAAATGAGAAGGGCTTGCTGGAGACAAAATAGGGATGACTAAAGTAGGAAAAACTGTCAAATGGCAAACTGAACTCCAAATCAATGAGATACAGCCTCTCTGGTCATGTGCATCTTACACAGCTCTGCCTGAGTGGCTGCTTAACTGGAGAGCAGCTCATCTATAAAACAAAAGTGGGAAGAAAACAGAAGCAGTTCATACGAACAGAAATTTGTATAGTATTTTTGAGGAGATTAAAAAAAAATATATTGTATTAAGGCACTGCATTTTGTAATCTGTATCTGAAGTCACTGCAGTTTCCGAGGTAACAGTTTAGTGGGCCTCAAAGAGAAACAAAGTGCAGTTGTCAATGCAACAACTTACTGCCTCACAGTTAGCTGCAATCAGGATCCCAGCTGCCACTAACAGCAACAGTGTTCCACCTTATTCTTCCCTCACATTGTGCTAAGAACATTCCCTCCAAATAACAAGCACCATTAAGATGCAACTATATTTTCTTTTAAAAACCCTTTTGTTTTCTATCTTCAAGATCCAAGAGCTATGTAAGTGGACAAAAAGATTACTTAACTGCATATAAGAAAATACTCTAGCTGTCTTGTCTATAGTTAATCGTTACCAGGCCTTCCCACCACTGCGTGAAAGATCTAGACAACTCAGTGCTAGGGTTAAGAGGAAGGTAGCACTCGTTAGTGGCTACTGCCATCTTGTGAACAAAATGCCAAACACCCTTCCTCCACCCTTTTCATCAAACTGTACCTATGCAGCAGGGTGGAGGAAAAAATCCAGCTTTTGCAAAAATAAGTAATTTCGTTATAACAGCTCCATATCGAGGCATAAATCATGAGACTGAGCCTTCAACCAGGCCAGATAAGAGCTTGACAAAGTAGCGACGATCTAGAGAAAAGAAAGTTATTTTACAATCCAGCTGATGCTAAGAGAAGCTGTTGCTTTCTTCCCTGCTTTGCAAACAATACCTAGTGTTACCATTACTCAAGAAACACACCACGTGAGCCGCAGACTTGGCTAACCAATGCTGGCAGACAAACTTTCCTTCCTTTTTTGGGTCACTTTCCTTTTAAAATCTATGTTTCTTCTGAGTCTGGGCTTCAAGCAGCCGTGGAAGACAAAGCTGCAGTAAACACAGCCAATATAAAAGGGTTTGTGCTATAAATCCAGCAGGCTGCCAAATGTAGGGATCACCAATTCTTCAGCTTCCCTAACGGCCTCCACAAGGGTTGGATTGGCTGTGTTCTGAGCAGCAACAGCCTGGAGATCAGGTGAAGAGCAGCACTGCCACTTCTCCTAGCATCCTAGCATTTTTGTGACAGTGCCTGCTCCAAGCACCACACAACTGTACCTGAAACACTTCTGCCTAGAACAAAAATACTGCTTTTGTAATCCTCATCAAAGCACTCTTTCTCCTCCGCACCCACCCCACCCTCTCCTTTATCTCGTGGATTTTGAGTACCTACTTTATCAGTTTTTATGCTTGGGCTTGACTGTATCCATGGATCCTCTTTTCATCAAGGGTCAGCAAGGGGAGGGATGCATTAGATCTCCCATTCAAAACTGCAATTCCCTTTGTCATCTTGGAATTGCAACTGGGAAGTCAGATTAAAATTTCCCACCGACTTTGGCAGAAGGAACCTTTAACCATTCCCATTTCCAATCCAGGAAAGTACCTTCCAGTGTTGCCTTTTTACCCAATCCTTCCCTTTTCAGGGATGCATTCTGGTTACCTCTTCATCCCCTGGACTTTGAAGAACTTGATGGTTGTACAAGTAAGAACATAAGAAGACTTAGAACTCACACCAAACATCACCACTGGCTTCTTATGTACCATTTTTCACTCCAAGATACTTTCCTCTTCCCTACAGGGCAGAAAATGAGAAGCAAGGCTTGAAATCACCCAGGAAACCAACAGCATTGTTGGGAATGGTAGTGTCTTTCAAACCGCAGTGACAGGACATTAAGAAACCATGTTTTCCTTCATCAGAGCTAGCACCTCCCTTTAACAGAGGATCTGCTCTGCAGCAAGATGCCTTGCTACTTACATGCTAAACCAAGAGATGGGAAATAATTTCTCCAGACACATAGACAGCATAAAGGGAAAGCAGGTGCAACACTGGGTGTAGCTGTTGCTCTGCAGGGCAGTTTTTCAGTTCTTCTCAATCTCAAACTAACCATAACAGTGGAGGACCTTCAACTTGTGTTTCTGCCAGCATGGTCCCCCCTGACAGCTGGGGGGATCCTGTTTATTGTAATAGGTACTTATTGACACTGGAAAATAAAAGCATTCCCATTGTTCAGGAGATCTCAGCCAAGTGCCAGAAAGGAAACTGTCCAACAGCACATAACCAGACTGTCAGCACTCTCAGGCCTAGTGTTTGCTACAAATGAAGGAACCCTTCACCGCCTGTTTATCAACTGTTGCACCTATGTCCCTGGCCTAAACTTAAGGAGAGTCTACTTCAGGTTGTTTCTGTGCATCCAGGCAGAATAATTTTCAGGATCAAACCCTCACTCTGGATTTGTATCCCAGTATTTGCAAGGCTGGCTTTCCAAAGAACTTGTCCCAGCATGTTATCCCTGCCCAACATTAGTGTTGCTTGTTGAGAGACCGAAGTGTCAGATGTTGCTGCTTATGTCCCTTTTCCTACCCCTGTTGCCTGGTGGCACTGCTCAGGTCCCTTCAGTCACCCCTTCTGCTCCTGTGAAATGGGTGTAATTGAGCCTATTAATTTCCCCTCCCTTCCCCTGCTTGCCCTTCTGTGCCCTTTCTTGCCCCTCCTTGACTTTCTTTGACCTTCGTTACCCTTCCTTTCCCTTCCTTTGCCTTCCTTGCCCCTCTTTGACTTTCTTTGACCTTCATTACCCTTCCTTTCCCCTCCTTTGCCTTCCTTGCCCCTCTTTGACTTTCTTTGACCTTCATTACCCTTCCTTTCCCCTCCTTTGCCTTCCTTGCCCCTCTTTGTCCTTAGACATTAGGTGGAAACTCTTCACTATGAGGGTGGTGAGACACCGGAGCAGGTTTCCCAGAGAAGTTGTGGAAGTCCCATCCCTGAAAGTGTTCAATGCTAGGTTGTTTAGGGCTCTGAGAAACCTGTTCTACTGGAAGGTGTCCCTGCCAATGCAGGGCGGTTGGATCTAGGTGACCTTTAAGGTCCCTTCTGGGTGTAGCTGTTGCTCTGCAGGGCAGTTTTTCAGTTCTTCTCAATCTCAAACTAACCATAACAGTGGAGGACCTTCAACTTGTGTTTCTGCCAGCATGGTCCCCCCTGACAGCTGGGGGGATCCTGTTTATTGTAATAGGTACTTATTGACACTGGAAAATAAAAGCATTCCCATTGTTCAGGAGATCTCAGCCAAGTGCCAGAAAGGAAACTGTCCAACAGCACATAACCAGACTGTCAGCACTCTCAGGCCTAGTGTTTGCTACAAATGAAGGAACCCTTCACCGCCTGTTTATCAACTGTTGCACCTATGTCCCTGGCCTAAACTTAAGGAGAGTCTACTTCAGGTTGTTTCTGTGCATCCAGGCAGAATAATTTTCAGGATCAAACCCTCACTCTGGATTTGTATCCCAGTATTTGCAAGGCTGGCTTTCCAAAGAACTTGTCCCAGCATGTTATCCCTGCCCAACATTAGTGTTGCTTGTTGAGAGACCGAAGTGTCAGATGTTGCTGCTTGTGTCCCTTTTCCTACCCCTGTTGCCTGGTGGCACTGCTCAGGTCCCTTCAGTCACCCCTTCTGCTCCTGTGAAATGGGTGTAATTGAGCCTATTAATTTCCCCTCCCTTCCCCTGCTTGCCCTTCTGTGCCCTTTCTTGCCCCTCCTTGACTTTCTTTGACCTTCGTTACCCTTCCTTTCCCTTCCTTTGCCTTCCTTGCCCCTCTTTGACTTTCTTTGACCTTCATTACCCTTCCTTTCCCCTCCTTTGCCTTCCTTGCCCCTCTTTGTCCTTAGACATTAGGTGGAAACTCTTCACTATGAGGGTGGTGAGACACCGGAGCAGGTTTCCCAGAGAAGTTGTGGAAGTCCCATCCCTGAAAGTGTTCAATGCTAGGTTGTTTAGGGCTCTGAGAAACCTGTTCTACTGGAAGGTGTCCCTGCCAATGCAGGGCGGTTGGATCTAGGTGACCTTTAAGGTCCCTTCCACCTGAAACCATTCTACAATTGTATGTTTTTCACAGTAATTTCAATGTGAAGTGGGGAAAATATTAATGTCTATGTCTTACCACAAATGGGATGTCCTTCTTGTTCTTATCCATCTCATATAACCTGATGGTTACATTTTTTTGGACAGGGATTGTCTCTTACTCTGTGTCTGTAGCACCCAGAACAATGCTGTCCCATTCAAGGGTTTCCAGATATCACCACAACACGCATGCAGTGCTTTTTAAAGGTGTTTGTTCAGATGAATCCTCTTTGGAAGGTGCCATATGTTAAACTTGACATTTGGGTTCCATTCGCCCAGGTTTCAGAGATTCTCCTGTAGTCCTAAACAATCTACCATTTCAGCACTTTATATTTCTTCCCACCTTCTGTAACATTCAACACATAAAAGTCAGTGGCAATATAAACTTAGCTAAAGCAAGGATATGTGATGTTAAAGGCCCCAGGAAATGTCAAATCAAGCCACAAAAGCAAATTTCTCATACTTACTCATATTTATGACTCATATTTCACTCATGTTTATGAACATAAGTCTACAGTAACATATTCCCAACTGCCTACAAGGCTACATGAAACAAACCCCTATCAAGGCAGTAACAGACATTTACACTATTGCTACCTGTGCTGCAAAACCATTGGAGCTTCTCTGGAGCAAAGTCTGGCATTGCACATCTTCAGCTGTGCTTGGCATTTACATACAAATAAACCCACTGATGCAACTAGTTTCACTCACGTGCTTTTTGAGCATGCCAGGCGCATTCTAACTCCTCTTTTTAATTTTTTAAATTTCTGAAAGCAGGTGGGTTTTTGGTTTGTTGTTTGGTTTTTTTTTTTTTGGGGGGGGGTGTTAACATATTTTAAAGGATACTAATATTTGGATTATTTTTTTTTGCAGTATTACAAAATGCTGCCTGACATTGCATTTCCTGCCAAATGACAGGCTAAGCCTGGCACTTGGACAAACCATATTGCTGCTAGCATTGGCAAAGCAGCCTTGCTCTTCCAGTCCCTGCCATTCACAAGAAAGCTTTCTTTTACAGAAGCACTAATACATCTTTAGATCTGTTTTAACTGCAAAATCATTCTCTCTCACTGATCTACAACTGGTGACCAAATCAGAAGAGCTCCCATAAGACAAGTCCATACAAATGAAGCAAAAACTGTACATTATGGGATCAAGGTAAAACATCTCAGCAGCAGTACTAGCTGACAAGCTTACCCTGTCTTCAGTGGGCTTTTGAGAACACCACTGCCCTACTTTAAGAGACTGGTGAGATTTTGTACATGGTTTGTTTTTTTTCCTTAAGTTTTGGTTATGTTCTTTTTTTAAAGCCTTTATTTAGTGGTTTGGAAAGGATCCATTGAGTTAAAGGGCAGGCTAATATTTTTTTATAGAGGAAAGTAAGGTTGTAAGACGAAGATTCTTCACTGTTTCTGAAATACATTCTGGCTCTGTATTAGCTTGGTTGTTTCAGTTTACTTCAATGTAGGCTCTTCACTCTTCCGAGTTATATTCTTATTTCTAACAGGCTTTCTCTTGGCCATCATGTCCCAGCCAAGTACAGACCAAATATGTACAGCAGTTGCTGATCTTAATTTATTAGCTGCTTTCAAAATCAAAATCAAAGCCTGAAACTATTACTGGAGACCAACAGCAGACTTACAGTGGTGGCATATACGGTGGGGCAGAGGATATGCTACTGTATCAGGTGGAGAGCCTGATTAAACTTCCAGAAAGTGACTCACATTCATCCAGACAAGAGGTGACAAATGTGATGTTCCCTGGGGCCAGGTCCTAAAGGACATGACAGAGCAACCTCAAATGCTCAATGTGAAATACATGTTTGGGTACTTTAGCCAGCTGGTCACTGCTAAGCCTTAACATTTTGTATGGGATTTCTGGTTTCAGGACTTTCTGAAGGTAATTCAGAAAAAAATGTGGTAATGGTTTTGTGGCTTCTTCAAAGTATTTAATGTTCCTATGAAATTTGCTTTACTAATAAAATAAGCAGAACAAAACATTTCTTGCATTTTTGCAGAAAACAAGTCTCCTTTCCTTCCCCCACCCCCTTTCATCCTCCTTTTACTCTGGGGTTTGTGTCACAGCAACAGGCGTGGTACATTTAAAAGAAAAAGGCTTCTATTAGATGACAAAAATTCCAACTAAATGTCATCTCTCACACGAAAGCTTGAAGCCAAAATTGGGAAAAAAGCCAACCAAAAAAACCCAGCAAAACACATCAAAATCCTTAGATTTCAGATGCACAACAATCCCAATGCATGAAGACATTATTATCCCACTGAAAAGCAGCTTCTCTACTATTCAAAATCCACTACAGAAATCCAAGGGTCCAGAGAAGTTGACTGTAGAAGAACATTGAGTGGAGTCTAGACAGTAGGCTGGCTGTGACTTTTCTACTCTCTTACTTTTCCCTTA
>NW_009952263.1:1011758-1018843 GCF_000747805.2 Chaetura pelagica
TACTACAGACACTGGAAACCTGAGCTGGAGTTGATAGGGCACATCAAGCTTAAACAAGACAGCACAGGCACCCCAGAGTGGGTACACTGAAAAAGCACTGAACTGAAGTTTAAAGTTTCTTACAAGCCAAGGGAGAAAAACAAGCCTGAATTTATATTTTCAGTCCCACATCTGCCTTTGCAAAAATTTCACTTCACATATTCTATGAGCATGCCTCGGTTACACCCATGTCTTTGGCAAAGACCTTCAGAAGTGACTCAGTATTCCTAAGACTTGCTGCAAAAGGGATGTATGTTCCCAACCCATCATCATTTAAGTAGAGGTAGACAAAATCACTGGTCATTTGGAAAAAAATAAAAATAAAATCGCACACTCTTTTCCTTGTGTCTTCCCTGATTTCACAGCAGCAGTATCTCCCTGCTGCAAACACAACATATGGTACACATCAGCCTGGGAAGTGGGAGTGGAAAAAGTTCTCTAATGGAACATCTTATCTTTCTAATAGTTTTTATCTTTGCAAGCAATGCCTCTGTAAGCCTCCCCACAGTAAAGGCCCACCATCTGTCTTGGTTCTAATAAACGAACTCACATGACAAATACGGAGCACAAACATACTCATACCCTGAACCTACTACACTCAAGGGTGAGATGGTTTTGCATAATGTATAACTAGTAAATGTTTGCTCCCAAATGTTTGAAATAGCTCACAATCTTTCCTAATAACAACAAGCATAATGAGTGAAAAATTCATCATAGCTACACTATGGCAGGTAAAAATCAATAAAAAGAGTTACCCATTGTCATTAACTGTATCTTCATACTGTGCTTCCAATTAAAAATTCAGCTTCCCAGATCATCTTGTATTACTAACATCGCACACAATTAGATGTCCCTTTTCTGCCTGCCTGTAACATCAGTCTAGTTTTGAAAGCTGCAGGCTTCCATTCCCTAAATTTCACCTCGTAAAACTCATTCAATTGCATGTCATCCCTGGCCTGTGAAACTCAGAAAACTCTTTTTTTTGCCCTGAGGTTTAAACATAATCTTACCTTTTTTCCTTCACATACTGATGCTCAACACTGATATTGTCTTCAAATACATATACATTTCAAATAACCCTTCCAGTAAAATACTTTCTAACTGGTAATTTGCATCTTTTAATATATTCAGATGTATAAACTGTACAACAAATCAAGAGAAAAAAAAGAACATCAGTTAGGTCTATAAATGACCTTTCAGATTTCATATACCAGTTTACTCCTATGAGACCAAGGCTGTGTGTTTTACAGTTGTCTACTGATGTTTATAGATGCAAGAGTTTCAGGCCTCAGTTTTGTCACACTTTGTGTCATAGAAATGATGCACAATCAACCATGGAGAAAGTGTCGTATTAACTGCTTAAATACTACGCCTTTGAAATCCAAGGAACTTTCACGTACCTGAAAGACGCCCAGAAATATCCAATTAGCTATCAAATGAACCACACAAACCTCCCATATTCCTAAAAGAAGAAAGCTTATCCATGCATACAATATATGTGTGACACATGCATGGATTTCTGTCTAGTCTCAGCCTGTTGTCAAAAACACTGGACAATATCAACTAAACTTGACAACAGCAAAGGACACAAAAGGTCAAAAGACTCAAAGACATTTTTGGTAAATTTGATGAAAAGAACCAAACAGACCTTACTAATGCCCTCACTGAGACACTGCCCCATTAACACAATCCCTTAATACATGCTGCTTAGTTCCAGGAGAGACATCAGAGAAACTCACACTGGAAAGCAACATTTAGGATTCCCTAATGGCAGGAAAAGCTTTAAACACAATTAGTACTTTATTAAACATCAGATAATGTAATCTCAGTGCAGCAAACAGTTAAGAAATATTAAAAAATAAATAAATTGGGTTTTCTTAGTCCTGGTGCTTCAGTAATAATTTGCTTCTATTCTAAATATTGCTTAAGAACAAGGTGGTGGCATGAAGTAACTTACTACTTATGCTTGCCAGATACAGCAGCTATCTCAGCTTAAAGGAAACAAAAGGGAGATCTTGTATAGACAGTTGAGTCAGTATCAGCAGTCCCCATTGACTGAAGACAAATCAAAAAGAAATCAAGATATTTACTACAATGACAGCCTAGTAGCTTGTTTGCGCAAGGTGAGCATGATTAGATTTAGATTAGTTTCAGGAAGAACTGCTTTAGTGTGAAGGTGGTGAGACACTGGAATTTGCTAAGGGAAGGTGTGGATGCCCCATCCCTATAAACATTCAAGGCCAGGCTGGATGGGGCTTTGAGCAACCTGGTTTAGTGGGAGGTGTCCCTGCCCATGCAGGGGGTTTGGAACTAGATGATCTTTAAGGACCCTTTCATCCCAAACCATTCCATGATTCTTTGATTCCATGCATGTATATTTTTTCCAAGTCTATTTGACACTATTTACCTTGACTATTTATTGTCCCTAAGGACAGTTTTTCAGTTAAGTACACTAGGTACAGATTTCCTTAGCATGTGCTACCTGTGGTGAGGCTACACGAACTTGGAAAGGCTGAAGGGTTGAGGAATATACTCACTTTACTCAGCACTACAATAGCCACATGCACCCCATCAGCCATTGTGTGTCACACGAGGAGGCAAGGATTTCTTAAAGCTGACTCAGCTTCCTCAAACTTTACCACAGTTGTGAAAACTTGCAATGATTTAGAGTTCACAGAAGCAGAGTAATAGAGAGCAAATAAAGTTTTCTGATCACATATCTCCATATAACCTCTGCTTTATAACTCCAGCTGTAGGCCTTTCTGGCAAGGGCACTAATGCAAGCTACTTTATTTTCCGGGTCTGACTGGAAATGAGACTGAATGAGAAAAAAATTAGAAATACTGCTCTCCATTTAATATGCTGCTGCACAAGAAGTGACAGTAGCTCCTCAAGGAGAAATACACAGAAATACTTTAGCTACAGCTAGCCACAAAAAAAGTATATTATTGTTCAGGCAATATTTTGTTCAGCATAAAAATGAAGTTAATGGCTTTCTGCAGCTCAGACTATTTGGCTGATTCAAACCTTCTGAATAATATTTGTAATACTTTTCTACATTTCATTTCTTTTTTGGGATGCGCAGTTCAGGGCATGTGCCTTTGCATATGCTGACAATCTCATGCCAAAGTGATGAGGCACCACACAAGGCAATCTTTCAGTCTCATTCATGTGCTATATATTCTGTTCACCTGGTCCTGTAAGGACACTTGGTGTTGTGGGGTCCAGACCCCACTAAAATTCAATGGAGCTCAGACTACAAGCAGTCATCACAGAATTGCTGTACTAAAGATGAGCATTTGCTGAGGGAAGCCACAACATGATGACTGCTCAGATTAAAATAATGGTATCTTTGTTATACACCTTTTTAATATATTTTTTCATTTACTATAAATGTTACTAGATATTTATTACCAGTATGGCAGCAAGTGCTAATGGGTTGCACAGCAGGGGTCAGCAATTCATAAATCCTCAGGATGATACTCTCCATAAAAATACGAGATGTAATGTAATAGCCCTCCTCAAAGAGCCATTACAAGAAGTGTGTGGTTTAATTGCTTCTTCCTCTGAGGCCAAAGTTTGAAGATACAATAAATCCAGCTTTGAGGCTCATGGTAGCTGACCTAAAAAATGCTGTCATGCCCCGACACAAAGCAGTGATCTACTGCAAATTTACTTATAGGCATACCAACCCAGTAAGACCTCTGGTAGCTCTCAATTTGTTAAAAACATTTGACTGGTTCACTTTGTAACATGAGGCTGAAAAAGTGACTGTTTCTTTCCCTTCGTGCACAAACAAGCCAGAGTTAAGAGTGCTGAAAAAAAACCAAACAACAAATGTATCATTATCACATCTTGTGGCTAGTTTGTCATAAGTAGAGGCAAATACTCACCTCTGGTCCACATCAGATGTGTATGACTGGGTCATCTAGCAAAACACAAGTCCAGTGGAATGACAGCCCAAGTCAATCAATCACATACTAATATACACTGCAAGATATTAAATCCCTACTCAGAATAGAGCCACCCTCAAAAAAGCCACAGGTTACTCAATGCCTTGCCCAGTCTATTTCCAAGTATGTCCAAGGATGAAGGTTACAAACACAACCTCTCTGGGCCCTGTCCCAGAATCTGACCTCCCGTTACACACAAAAACTAAAAATCTTAGTATTTCACTGGAAGTTCCCTTGTTGCAACTTGTGTGCATTATGCAAGATTCGCACAGGCCACTGCACAAGTCACCAGGTACTTTGGAGCTTCCTCTGCTACAGAGCAGCTGTTCAAAAGGCAGGGTAAAGGTCCAAGCATGTTTTTGAGATTGTATCATCCAAGAACAAAGACATTCTGCAGTGCAAAATGCCAGGGCTGTTGAAGGGAAAGGATGAATTTCCTTTAAGCAGTTAAGTTTGTGGCAGACTATAAGCCATAGCATCAATACAGTGACTTGCTTTGAGTGATAGGAGCAGCAAAGATCAACATTCTTCCTGAGAGTGATAGAAAACAATTAAGACCTCTGCTCAGGATAGAAGAAGTTGACTACACTTGATACAAAAGAAAGTACTTCTGACTCACTGATTTCACTTCCAAATGGGAACTGACTTGCAGTCACTACTTCTGCTCATCAAATGACAAATGTCTGAAATTAATTAGTGATGAAGACAATCTGATCCTCTAACAACTTTCTTCAAGCACAAAATCAGATAAATCAGATCCTATTTTGAATAAAGACATTTGTTTACATATCTAAGTGATGAGCACATTAAAAAGATACCATTATTAAAATACCAAAGCAGCTCACATTATACCACTCACTGAGCCTGTTTCATTCCTGTATCTGTGAAATTATACTCAGAAGCCCCACAAGTACTGAAAGCAGATGCAATACTGTAACTTTAACAGGCAACAAAAAAATAAGTGATAGGAAACAGAGGGCACTTATTTTTAAAATAGTTTTAATAAAAATGGAGATAACAATTACGGTAATAACTAATGAAACCAGTGCTTAAAATGAACCATATTTAGTGTGCTTTACCTGATCCTCCAACAGTGCTGCACAGGACTTAGATGAGAAGCAGGAATACAGATGCTCAATAGGTTGCCTGCATCACTAAACCATCTTAAATTTTAATTAGAAATTGCATTCATACTTGGCATCTGAGGATGAAAACCAGCAAGAGGTACTGGACACAGTAGTTTCTGGTTTGCCAGAAAGGTGAGCATGAACAAGAAAATAAATATGTGCTAGCCTCCATTTCAAACAAGCAATGCTGCTGCTAATCAGCAAGAACTTAGGTCTTACTGAAAGGCTTTTGAAATTTGCCTTGAAGAAAAACTCTTGGAACACACAAGTCTTCTTTCCTATTCACAGTTTCTCGCTGCACATACTCATTGACCACTTGCTCATACCCCTCAGCCTTGAAAAGCTGAGACAAGAACTCTGGAAGAGAATTAAAAAAAAAAAGATTAAAAATTATGTTTAAGCTATTTTTAAAACATCAGTCAACACTTGCATAAACATATGCTCTCATGTGTTACAGCATGAAAATCACAGAGGCTTTCAGATTTCGAGCTGTTCTGTACAGGCAGACTGCTGAATAAAAATCAACACAGATCTTCAGAAACATCAACCTAAGCAAAACAGCTTGCAAAACTGGGGCTTAAGCTAGCTTGCCAGTTTATTTTCCAAAACTTGCCACCTCTCATTTTCATTAAGCCTTGTCACTCTCCTTGTGACTGACACAAGCGCATTTTCACACCGTGCAGCTGACTTTCACTAGCTGAACACTAGCTGAACACATCATGTCTTTCAAATATCTCAAAGGTAATTCAGCCTTGTGGGTGCATCTCTGCTTGAGGAAGAACACTGCTCTGCTGCACCAGATATTCACATGCCATTGCTCAGCAAAATAACTGACAGAATGGCGAAGTGGATATGGTGGTACCAAGCCTCCACTAAGTCAAACTGAAAGTATTTTCCAAGAAGTTTTAAAAGAATCTTACTCCAAGCCTATCTCCCTTAGGGAAGACAGAAGTATTTCCCAACCAGGGTAACTCATGCAGCAGACAGGGCTGCTCATGCTATTGACTTGTCATAGTAATTAAAAATCATCACTTTTCCTTTCCTGCACCTTGTTTCACTTGCTCAGGTGGTTATTCCACAATCAATTTAAGCCATTCTAAACTTGTGCCACTTGACAGAAAACAAAGATGTGACATTATTTTTTCACTGTTCAGGGGGATCAATCCAATGACATGGCTGAAGGCATTGGTGGTACAGGAACCCCAGCCCCAGAAGAGGTGATGTGCTGAGGAGGGAAGATGAGATCACACACTTTGGTAGGAGTGCAGGCTTGCACCAACCCATTATGAAGCCAAATGCACTGGTTGCACGCTCACAGTGTTCATGTAAAATGGGGGACCCATATCAATGAAATACAAACAAATAGCACTGCATTACACCAACCCATTATGAAGCCAAATGCACTGGCTGCACGCTCACAGTGTTCATGTAAAATGAGGGACCCACATCAATGAAATACAAACAAATAGCACTGCATTTTGGACCTAATGAAATCTCATTGTGAGGAAGTTGCACGTATTTCATCACATAAAATTACAACCACGTGTTCTCCCCACTAATGTGATATTATTTCAAACAGTGGAAGAATGGATATTTTTTTTCATGGAAGAAGCTCAGTGTTGTTATCTGAATTGTTATAAATAAGCATAATTTAATTCATCCCATGCAGCAATCGCTTGGTGTACCAGTGCACTGCTAAATAAATGTAAAATAGGACAGGTTGCAAACTGTGCAGAAATGATGGGAGTCGTATTTCTAGGAATAAAACAATTCTCAAGCATTAAACAATATTTTCATGAAAATTAGTGAGATTCGTGAGGTCATCATGATTAAAGTGGGAGGAGAGGTGCTCCAAGAGACAGTCACAGACCAGCTCAAGGCAAAACAACTGCTAACATGAGCAATATGATAAAGCCTCTCTTTTCTCCTTCCTTTCTCTTCCTTCTCCCTCCCTCAGTTCTTTCCC
>NW_009952263.1:1019025-1027205 GCF_000747805.2 Chaetura pelagica
CTTTCCCTAGAGCAAACAGGCAGATTAGCAGGGAATTTCTCATTCAGAAACAGGTAACACACAATAAAAATGGGATTTAAAATCCACAGCTAGGTCATTCTCTTATTTGTTCCCTCTAGCGTCCATTCTCTAATTGTTTAAAGAGAACTAAAAATCACTCAATAAATAACAGTTCTAGAAATGCTTCAATGAAGCAGCAGCACAGCCTGCATTATCTTAGATTTCATCATTGTCCTACAAAGAATAGAGAGAGCTCAGACAAGATTAGTGTTTTTTATATATCAGAAGCAATTAGGTAATACGTTATGTCATAAAATATGAATAATGTTTTACTTGGCACCAAATCGGCTGCATTTTGATTTAGACTAAGAACAAAGAGCCCCACAGAAACAAACACAGCTCTTGCTACACAATGCCCTATAATTGATATGGGGAAGTGACAGTTCACTAAAGTTTAGCAAGAGGAATTGGAGTTAAAGACAAGCTATAATCGAAATGTGTTGTGAGAGTCTAAGCAAATTCCTGTGTGTCTTTCTGCTTCAAATTCTCCACCAGTAAATTGCAATAATTACCTTCCTTCCTAAAGCATTATGAGCACTGAATGAAAAACTGTTTAAATACTGTATCACGTGAAAATTATTTTTGTCATATTTACTAAAACAAACAAACAGAAGACAGAGTGACCACAGTTAGTCAGTGCTATCTCTTCAGGATTTGGGCAGAAACTTCTCAGAACTGTAGTCACGGTTCTGCTTTAGAAGTCATCGACTTCTCCTGTAGTCCTCATGTCAAACACCAGAATATCCTTGCAACAAGAGTGATGCCAAGGCAACTGCTCCGTTGCTTCAGCAACATGATAAATTCTGTTACTGAACACTGGTCTTTTTCCCTTAGATAACAAATCTGAATGAAATTCAACAAATTCAGAAACTGCTGCTCTTGGCACCCTATGGCACATACAAGAAGCTTGTAAATAAGAAAGTGCTCCAAAAAGTCCTGCCAGTCTCAACACCCTGTTCCTCCCAAAAAGGATAGCAAATGAAGTACACCACAATTTAACAGTTCATCTGTGTGAGAGAAAACTTCCATGCGTGTGTTGGCAATTCCCTGAAGCAATTAAACAGAACATTCAGAGAAGAGAAAGCACTCTGCAGTGTGTCTTACCTTTGGTAAAAAAATATGATCGTGTCCCATCTTGTCTAACATAAAAGTTTTCTCCAAGTTTGCTGCCAGACTTAAACCTCAGCATTGCATGATCATACAGTCCATAGTCTCGGAACAAGACACACCTGCCTGGTTTTAATACCTGCCACATAATACATATATGCTTTAATAAGGTAAATGGAGTTAGCCTTATATTTCTATGTATTTATTCAGATACATATACAGACACATACATATAACTAAAACAAGGTATCAATACAGATGATGTCTTTATAGAACTAATTAATTCCCTGTGTAACAAAAATATTGCATATGAACTGGATTGTCTGTCCACTCTTAAAAATGCTTCCCTGTGAACAGTAGGCTACACATAGTTTCAAGGCACCTGTTTGGGTGCTACTCAGCTAGAAAAGCTTTTTGCAACACACTTCAAATACAGAGGAAAGAAATTTTTATTGTTAAACTGTATATTTAAGTCCTAACAGGGTATTTTCTCTGTAGATTATTATACAGTCCAGCACCTTGTTTTGCTTAATGATTAACAATAACATTTAGAATACATATCTTTTTTCATGCAAGAAAGAAAGATGTTGCAATACAGTAAGAAATAAAAAATAACCATTTCAGAAAAATGGGTTGTGGGGTTTTTTAGTTGTTCTTTGGTAAAGAAATCAAGCCATAAAGAGTTTAAAAATTAGAAATACATGGTCATTGGCCATGCTGACTTTAGATATTTTATGTATGCAACTTTCCCACCTCATCAAATACCAGAGGTATTTGTTAAAGGAGAAAAGCAGTACTGGCCACTTGCACTTCTGGGTAGAAACCTACAAGCAAGTTAAACGAGCCAGGCATCTCTACAGAGAAAACAACAAGTAGCCTTTTCATGTGCATGAGCTAAGAACCAACCCTAACTTTGGAAAACAGCTGGACATAAACCAAAAATCTAGCATTCCTTTTTCAAGCTACCAATGGTAAAACAAACAGGATATCTGGTAATAAAAAGCCCAAATACATACGTAAATAAAAAAGCACATTGACTGTTTCCCTCTGCAGTCAATATATGACATCTCAGGGAAATTAAGAACAATTACAGTTCAGATTATTTAAACAACCACCTAGATGGGCCTATCCTGGTCTATAACCTAACAAAGGCAGCCCAGGGAGATGAGTCTCTCTAGATTACTGTTAATCTCTGAACACCCCACTTCTAAATCACTACAGATCAAGGGTGTTTAATAACAAAAACATCCTGCAAGTCTCTCTAACTTCTGGAAGTCAATTTTGGTTCACTGTCATTCAGACCTTATCAACACAGGTATTTCTGCAATCCATAAGCATTATTTGTTAGCATACAACCTAGGAGCCCAAGTCACAACTTCAAGACACCTTTTTGTTAAGTCACACATTAAGCCAAAATCCAAACAACTTCACAATACCAAGAGAGAAAAAAACCCGCTGTATGAGTCCCATATTCAGTGTGAACCAACTAAAAACATCCATGCAATACAGTATTAAAGATCACCATTACAAGAGGGGTTATTTTCTCAGATAAAGGGATGTATTTTCAAGCTAAAGGGAAGGAAAATGCTTTAAAGGCTGTAAAATCAGCTGTTTTTACCTTGTAGATGTTCTTCAAGACAAGATGCATTTTGTCAGGATGAATGGCAGAAAGCACAAATATAAGTGTAATAACATCCACAGAATCTGCTGGTATATTTTCTAGAAGATCATCTTTGGTAAGATCACACTGGAACACTTTACATCTTTCAGTACTGTATAAGGCATTTTTCTAGGGAAATGAGAAGAGTATGTTTTCACTTAAAATTAGCAGTAATTATTATTGCAAAAGAGTAAAATGTGAAAAAGTAAAAAACCTCAAACAAACAGTAAAGTGACAAGAAACACGGTTGCAAAAGAACATTAACTTGCAACAGGTAACTAATGGCAATCAGAAACTCTTTGCTGCATCTTCAGTGGTGAAACTACAGACAAGCATAGTCTGCTCTCCAGTACTTGAGAAAGAATGTGTGTTAAGGTAGTTCAGAAAACATACAATTTCTGTTATACCACTGCTTCTACCCTTCAAAAGTACAGAAATAGTATTCAAAGAGGTTCTGTATCACAAAGTGATCAAAGTACAACTCCTGAGCTACAAGCAGACTGTGAACAGTTGGGGTTCATGTCACTTAACCTGCAGCTGGGCTGTTTTAGACAACAGTTTTGCTGAGTAAAAGGAAACTGGTCTTTGCAAGAGCTGTGGTGGCAGGCACCATCTCAACTAATCCAGAAGCCAGGGTACACACTCAGCCCAACCTCATCTTGCCGTGCAGTTGTGGCATCCCAGAGAGCCGCTGTCCTCTCCTGTTTGCCACACTACTTCTTCCCACTTTCCCATAAGACGGGCACTGTGTGCCTTGTGGTTCTCAGTCAAAGATGTCCCACGAAAGAATGCTTTCAAATAACAGGTATAAAGAAATTTACCTCTAATTACAAACTTAATAAAAGAGGGGACTTTTAAAGCCCCAATCCCCCACCAGCCTTTCCTGGAAGGCTTAATTTTGGACTGCAGTACCACCTACTTATGAATAAGCATAAATATACCTATTTCTATGCAGGCTACAAATATTCTTAATAATTTTCATAGCCCTGTTTCGAAGGTTCTCCTCAGGACTCTGCTCACAAATATCAAGGGAAAACTTCCATCCCAAACAAATTTTCTTGTACTGCGCGATCAGCAGAGACATAGTCAGTGCACCCAAAAAACATAGTCTTCCCAAAACATTCAAGGAATGTACATATATTACCATGTAACAATTTGACATCATAAAACTAGGTCTTGAGCAATTATTTGGCTTCTTGCATAGGAGCTCCAGTGAAATCAATCAGTCTCCACTTTTTGGCAAAAGCTATTTTACCCTTCTTACAAAAAGGAAGCCAAGAGAGGTCTGCAGTTCCTGTCATTTGTAATTTCAGAAGCTTCTGAAGACACTCGAAAAGAAGTTTCAAATATCACACCAACCTTCACATACTCAACAGCTCTGGGAGAGAAATCACAGGCATATGCAAAAATATTCAGGTCTTCTTCTAAGAGTGGAAACAAGCAGTTCCCAACCCCACAGCCTGCTTCCAGAATGGTCAGCTTCTGATCTGCAAACTGGGGAAGAAGAAATCCATGATAAATCACATAATTTTTGTTTTCCTCATGATATGAGCAGAGACACTGTTCAATCAGCATTTGAAAAGCTATAACCAATTTTAATTACTATGGATTCAAAAACAGAAGTAGGCATCAATTGGATAATCTGACACTACAAAACAGAAACACCGATTCTGCAAAATTACAAATCTTTTGAGAATATATTATTTCTTTACTCATCTACCCCTTCAGTAATCAACAGACTGTTGTATCATTTCTGTCTTGTCTTTCATTCATCTATAATGAACAACAGATGTATCTGGCTATTCCCCTTAATGATGTTTTGCAATTAGCCTGTAATTCTGGATGCTTTTCTTTAGTGTTCTGAAGTGCACAAACTTGCAGCCGAAAACATCACATCACAGACAGATAACTTGTTTATTCAGGACACAAAAGAAATATTCCAGATTTAGTTCTTAGTATCTAGTATAGGTCAATTATAAACTGAAACCGAATTGATGCAACCGATTCTGAGGAGGTGTCTTTGATATTAAGAGAGACTACATAGGGCACTGCAAACTTAACATGTGACAGTTCTTACCGTAATGGCTCTGTTAGAAGTATTATTAAATCATCTGGAAACAATACATTTTACAGAGGAAGTGCATAGATCTCACCTCCCGACATGCTTTTAACTCTTGAAACTCTCTGGTTGTCCAATGTCTGTCTTTAAAGAAGTTGGTGCTGTTTCTTTTGTAAAATAGATCCCAGTTCTTCTGTGCCTCTTTCTCCAGTTTTAGTTGTTTGAACTCAGACACCAAAACCTGATCTTTTTCCAGTCTCTCAGCTTCTTCTGGACTAAGGATTCTTGCACTATGGCCTTTTTTTTGGAAAGTACCATCTTCAGTAGATGTTGTTATTACATTTAAGCAACTGGATGATGTGTTTTCTTGAAACATCCTATATTCTTTCACACAGATATGAATGCCAAAGATATGACAGTTGGTTTTTTTTTCTTTATTGTATATTTCCATCATTTAACATAGGTAAAATAATTGCAGCTCTAGAAGCAGGAAAAAAAATGACAAAGAGTTACAGTATGCACTTACAATTTTACAATGACCTGTCCCACGTGACAGACTGCAATGCCACCAAATTTATCTTAATTTCAGAAATCCTCCACCCAAACTAGTAACTGCATACGACATCACACTGATGTCAACAAGAAAGAAGATGATGCTCTTCCCTCTGCATCCCATAAAGCTACCTAACAGGAGAAAGATGGTACAGCTCTAAGCTTATTTTCACTAAAACTGACTGTGAAAGGAAAGCAAGAGCTTTGTTTCTTATTAAACCTGGTTAAAACACCTCAGAGAAATCTAACTGAAAATCAGGTGACACTTAAAATGCCCATTAAAGTTGATGAAACAGACTGTATTCATGTTAGTATTTCTCCTCCCTACTCTCACTTCTGTAAGAAAACACTGGTGAAAACATCAGCATTTAAAAGAGCACATCACTTGTACAGGAGAGCAAAACCAGTACCATGGCTAAAATTCCCATAGCTGGCCTGTATTAGCACTGCTTCCACTGCCTCCTCCTGAGGATTCACACTGGCTTTAACAATCACATGTGATTTTACTTTTAGAAGTTAACAAAAATGGAGCAATGAAAAGAGTTCTGCGTAGACTGGGAAGGGATCCAAATCTCCTCCGTGCTGTTAAACTAGTTCTGACCTCTGCCTTGCCACAAACACCCAGGTCCCGAAAGCTGGCACATGTGAATGAAATCCTGCACAGATCAGTAACTCCTAGGGAAGCCCAGGCAGCCAAAACGTGCCATTCATGTACAGCAGCACCCAGAACCCAGCACTAGTGTCATTTCACCAAATTGGAAATGAGAAAAACCCAACAATGCCCAGCCAAAAGAAAAAAAAGGAAAAAAAAAAGTAATAAATTAGTACTTCACTTAACATATTCTAACTTACATGATACAAACATGCACATAAAATACAAACGTATGCAAATGAAATAAAGAACCGTCAACATTTTCTACAGCTTAATGGGAAACAGATGCTTTTTTTTCTTCAAAAACAACGGAAAAGGCGACAGAGAACACAGGGATCACAGAACCATCCTGGTTGGAAAAGCCCCTTGGGATCACCGAGTCCAACCATCACCCCTACTCTACCAAGTTCTCCCCTAAACCACATCCACCGCCAACATACCCAGGGACGGTGACTCCACCACCTCCCTGGGCAGCCTGTTCCAGTGTCTGACCACTGTTTCTGTGAATGTTTTCTCCTCCCGCCCAGCCTAACCCTGCTCTCTCGCAGCCTGGAGCCCTTCCCTCTGGTTCCATCTCGAATTCCCTGCGAGAAGAGACCGGCACCAACCTCTCTGCAACCACCTTTTGGGCTGCCTGGAATGAAAGCCCCTTCAGAAAGAGCAGATCCTCAGCAAATAACTTGTCCAGCAAAGGTCCTACCTGCCTGGCACGCTACAAAGAGCTCAACGCTTGCACCTCCTCACAGGACAAGCCACACGAGAGCAAAGCCCAGCTCGGCCATTCACCACCCAGGACACGCCGCGCTGGGAAGGGCCGCACGACGATCAACACGCCTTTTAACACCCTCCGTTCGGCCTAAAGAGCCTTTAACCAGGTGTTCCACGCAGCCCTAAGCCCGCACACAGACCGTACCTCGGGTGCAAGGCCCCGGCCTCCCCGCAGGGACACCCACCGGCCTCCCTCCCTCCCGCAGGGACACCCACCGGCCTCCCTCCATGTGAATGAAATCCTGCACAGATCAGTAACTCCTAGGGAAGCCCAGGCAGCCAAAACGTGCCATTCATGTACAGCAGCACCCAGAACCCAGCACTAGTGTCATTTCACCAAATTGGAAATGAGAAAAACCCAACAATGCCCAGCCAAAAGAAAAAAAAGGAAAAAAAAAAGTAATAAATTAGTACTTCACTTAACATATTCTAACTTACATGATACAAACATGCACATAAAATACAAACGTATGCAAATGAAATAAAGAACCGTCAACATTTTCTACAGCTTAATGGGAAACAGATGCTTTTTTTTTCTTCAAAAACAACGGAAAAGGCGACAGAGAACACAGGGATCACAGAACCATCCTGGTTGGAAAAGCCCCTTGGGATCACCGAGTCCAACCATCACCCCTACTCTACCAAGTTCTCCCCTAAACCACATCCACCGCCAACATACCCAGGGACGGTGACTCCACCACCTCCCTGGGCAGCCTGTTCCAGTGTCTGACCACTGTTTCTGTGAATGTTTTCTCCTCCCGCCCAGCCTAACCCTGCTCTCTCGCAGCCTGGAGCCCTTCCCTCTGGTTCCATCTCGAATTCCCTGCGAGAAGAGACCGGCACCAACCTCTCTGCAACCACCTTTTGGGCTGCCTGGAATGAAAGCCCCTTCAGAAAGAGCAGATCCTCAGCAAATAACTTGTCCAGCAAAGGTCCTACCTGCCTGGCACGCTACAAAGAGCTCAACGCTTGCACCTCCTCACAGGGCAAGCCACACGAGAGCAAAGCCCAGCTCGGCCATTCACCACCCAGGACACGCCGCGCTGGGAAGGGCCGCACGACGATCAACACGCCTTTTAACACCCTCCGTTCGGCCTAAAGAGCCTTTAACCAGGTGTTCCACGCAGCCCTAAGCCCGCACACAGACCGTACCTCGGGTGCAAGGCCCCGGCCTCCCCGCAGGGACACCCACCGGCCTCCCTCCCTCCCGCAGGGACACCCACCGGCCTCCCTCCCTCCCTCCTGCAGGGACACCCACCGGCCTCCCTCCCTCCCTCCCTCCCGCAGGGACACCCACCGGCCTCCCTCCGGGACACACACCG
>NW_009952263.1:1028387-1040004 GCF_000747805.2 Chaetura pelagica
CAGCTCCCACCTTCCCGCCACCCCCGCGGGTGTTTTCCCCACGGAGGCAGCTCATCTCCGTAAGGGGGTGGCTTGCTGGTTTATTTTGATATATTTGTTATTATTATTATTATTAATGGCAGTCGCAGGACAGGTCCCCTGGCCTGGCGGGAGTGCCTGGAGAGGAGCTCTGGCAGTTTGATTTTTAACTGGCTTTCTTTTGGGGATGAGGCAAGGTGTAACCCAGCAGCCCTGGCCCGGGCCAGCCCGCTGCAATAACTCACTGCCCGAACAGCGATAGAAGTGACTCAGGCACACACAGCACTGCCTGCTAAGTGTAAAGATAAATCCCCGAGGTGGGCTCTCGAACAGTTGTGAAGTTTTGGGATAACTGCAAGAATGTTGTGGGCTCTTTTTTTTTTTTAAGATACCAGATATTATTCCAGTTGCTCCAATGACCATTTGGTGCATTTAATTCCATATTAGAAGATGATCTTGAAGAGGAGCTCCCTGTATTTCTGTGCTTGAATTCTGTGGGCAAGAAATTGCTTTTTCTTCCCCTAAACGAGTCCAGGATTTAAAATGAGTAGGCAATCACCAACAGCAAATGAATGTAATAATAAACTTACATTTCAATAGCTTTGTATTAAGGCGAGGAATTTATATGGTTAACAGTAAGATTTTTTTGGTTTATGATGCATAATCCTAGGCCCAGTCTCATGGCCCGTATTCATACAGTAAGACTAAGTAATTTTGGTGATGTTAGTCACCCGCATGTGACTAGAAAGAACAGCTTTCTAGATTGAGTTGCTGTTACTCAAGCAGATGGTCAATGATTGAGGCAGAGCTATGTTGCTCAATAGTAAACTCAGTTTGGTGGATTAACACTTAGATTTTGTGTGTTTCACCCCTCTGGTTATCCATAATGCTAAAAAATACCATACCATGTGTTTGGTGCATTTAGCTGTTTATACGTAACACTGAATGGTTTTATCCAGCACTAACATACAAGCAAATCTCAATTTATTAGTAAAAAAATTTAAATAGCCTGTCACATGACTGAAGTTGTTGTTGTCTATCGTGTATTAATTAAATCTAAGATGTATCCAGATAGAAATACACTGGATTTCTGTAATTGAAAGTGCTTCAATAATTAATTTCTTAAGGGATTGCAAAGCCAAAGCTCTTCAGACTACAGCTGGAAGAATGCAGTATTATTTCAAAAGACTTTCTGTGTGCTGCATTTTCCATGCCTGACTTACTCAAATGAGAACTCTTCGTTTCCTAGTTATAAATTGTTGATCTGAAATGATTTATCTGGAATCTGAGCACTGTATTTTTCCCCATCATCCTCTTCACAGAAACTACAATGAGAGGGTTTTGTAGGCTGAATTTGTTTTGGTCTCCTTCAAACACTTCATTCCTTTCTGTAATGTTTATGAAGCACTAAAGTACTGAAAAAATGTATTATCCCTGGAAAACGCATCTTAAATACGTTTGAGTTTTGGGAAAAGGCCTGCAGGTACATTTGGAGGGACAGAGGTGCATTCCACCTACTTACAGCAAGATTAGCCAAGCACCCACACCTAGTAAGCTAACCAAATGAAAACAATTTGTTGAGTTTGTTTAGAGTAACTATATTTTGCTGGTACCTAAGAAAGAAGTGTGATTGTGATATTCCTTTTAATTTAGTGACTGTGCTGTTGAAGCTCTTGTTCCCTTTTTGGCAAAGACAGCAGCTCTTGTACAGCTGGTTTTATTTAGCAAACTTGCCCTTAAAATAGGTGGGAAACAAGAAATAAATTGCTCAGATGAAGATGAAGGGTATGATTTGGCCTGGCAGTTAAGGCATGAGGATTAAGTCAAGTGTGCCTGATTCTGCTTGTTGTGCTGTCAAAAGTAAAACTCAATTAGACATCAATGTCCTCTTAATGAGAATTTTGTTACAAGGTGGAATTGTTGTGGGTTTGTTGTTTTTTTTCTGCAAGTGTGCTCTTCATAGCAAAATTATTTTTAAATTTTGTTCTGAGATACTAATTTTTTAGCTAATGCAGTAATTAAAAGCCTAGATCATTAATATGATCATACCTCTTCATATCCAGAGATGCTAGAATTTAATGGAGACTTATTTTAAAAAAAACCAACAAAACCTGAACCTAAACTAAAACAACAACCAAAAAAACTCCCACAGAACCCAAAACCCCGACTTACGTCTTTCTGATATTATTGCATTTTGTCTAAATCCTATGCAAAAATATTACAGGTACTAATAGTTTTTTCTGGTTTTTACGACCTGTTAGTATGAGAGAATAAGGAGGAGAAGGTACTTTTAAGTTAAACTATTCTTAGTTCAAATAAATATGCTGAACAGGAGTACCTTGTCTGGGAGAGAAACTATTCTATACAATGCAGCAAAAATACTTAAAGCTAAGGTTAGTTTAAAGCTATTTACAGTGTCTCACCTTAGTCATGCTTTCCGTCCACAGTGGCTTTGGACTAGTATGGAGTCTGCTGAAGTAAGGTAGCATCTCTTATTTCCTCACAGATGAGATCTGAGATCTCCCCTACCCTTGAGGAGAAATTGTAGAGCCAAGGTGGCTGTTAAATAGCCAGAAATATCAGTAATGCTAAATGAGTTGGTGTCACTGAAGCAGTCTTTTTCAGACCCCTGGGTCTTGGAAGTAGATACTTTTTTTCAGATGCACGATACAGTTTGACATTTGCCTGCAAAATCGTCACTCAGAGCCTGGGGTTTGGGGAATTCTGCTCTTGTTCTTCAAATGCAAGGTCTAGAACCTTGTTGCCATTTCAAATAGGAAGTTTAGAATCTGGTGCTGATGTAACTGGGGCGCTGAGCACAGACACGTTGTACTGGTGTGTTATTCCATCCCTGCTGTAAACAGTAACATGTGTTTTGTATTTAGCATTCCTTAAAATCATGTGCAGTGACTCTTTGCAGGGTAAGAAATATAATCATAATTGTTTTCCTCTTTAGATGATTTTAAGCCAGCATCGATTGATACATCTTGTGAGGGTGAGCTCCAGGTTGGTAAAGGAGATGACGTAACAATCACTTTGCCACATATTCCTGTAAGTTTGCTTTATGTGTGTCCTTGTTTACTAACTTCAACAAATTTGAATGTAGTTACAATCTAATCTGAATGCTATTTTCACTTTCATTTTTATTAATACCAGTGGGTTCAATATTTAAGCAGCCAGACTTGTAGTGTGTTACCTTGGGAAAGGACTGTACAATTGAGTCTTTGTAGAGGGTGATATTTGTAAGGTTCCAGACTATTCTTTACTTTTGAGTCCTTCCTTCTTGCTCTTACAGTTAGCTGGAGCTCTGTACCTGATTTCCTTCAATTTTTAGTGCTATGGCTTAATGAAGAAAGGCAAAGTAATTGCCTTTCTTAAAGATTTGGTGTTCAAAAGCCACAGGAAGGCCTGTAAGCATATTCTTCCCATTACTAAAACATACATGGATATCGTTCCTGGCTTCAGGTTTATCAGTGGAAGTGAGTGGGATGGTTCTGATGAGTGACAATGAAGTGGTTTCCCATCCACTTCCTCCTCAAATTGTGCCATAAAGACCTACTGTGTGAGAATGCTGGCCGAAAAGCAATAAAACAAGTGATCAAACTGTGTAGTTGCAGCAGTTTTGTAACTGAAGCTTCAGTGGTTTCCTGTTCAAAACAAAAGAAAGTGCTTGCATGCTGGAACTGGGTTTGTTTATTAGCTGAAGCTAATGCAGTGTGTCAAGCCAGTAAACCAGAATTCACAGACATCGATGAGTTTGGTGGTTGCAGGGGGGCATCAGTCAGTTTGGAAGCCTTGTGTCAGATCCTTTTTGGCATTGCTTATTCTAGCATGTTGGTGTTTTAATTGATAGGTGGTGGTACTGTGATAATTCCCTGAATGAGACTTTACCCTGCTTCCCCCCCTTGTGTTTTTTATATGGCTTTGGTCACCTTTAGTGCTGCAGGAGGTCACTGGTTATTTTTCTATTAAAATCATGAACATGGTAGTGTTACTTGAAAGCAGATAACAATACAGTTAATAGCAGCAGCATTCTTCTTGGATTAACTGGGAGCAGTGTTGTACACTCCTGTTTTGTGTTGAACAACATGACTTGTAATGTCCCTTTCTGAATCTCTGTACTGAGAAGTTTGGTTTGATTGTCTTTCCATTAATATGAACAGCTTTGAGCTTACAGCATGCTTCAGGAGCTTAGGTAGTTAGCTGCAATAAATGCAGCCACCGTGTGTCTGTGTTGTTCCAAGGCAGGGCTGCCTGTTCCAAACAGGGAGCTGGAGCTCCAGCATACTGGAAGAGAGTGAGAAGTATTGAGGTTGTTTCATTCTGACAAGATTTACTGAATTTCTTGGATCCTGCTCGGGTTCTCCTTGGGTTCTCAGTTGCCCAACAACTGGATAGTATTCAGATTCTAAGTTGTTTTTTGAAATTGCCTGGTCCCTGAGGATATCTCTGGTAATTTGTTCAGTGGAGGTGTGTTTGTGTCCCTTGCTGCTTGGATAAATTGAAGTACTATTTCTACATGTGGATTTAGCGGTTTTAATATTTGATAAACAGTCTTGTTTGGGGAAGTGAAGAACTTGTGTTTGTTAAAAAACCCTCACAGCATGAAATAAATGTATTAAATGTCACCTGTTTCACCTGCCTTCTTCTATCCTGTGGTATTTAAGCACTAACATAACATCTGAACTTTTAATTCTAATTAGAAGGACGGAACTGTTAATTTGCTTAAGCAGGATGCTATTTCTGCCCTTTTTTTTTTTTTTTTTCTAGTCAAAATCATAGTCTTTCCTGAGTCAGGAGGCTTCTGGGTAGCAGAATGATAGCCAACAAACTTTGATCAATTTTCATTAAATATGTGCTTTATACGTTTGCTGACTTAGTTGTCAACAGCGAGTAGAATTTCACTTTCAGCTTGCTTTTTATTCTCTTAAATATTCCTTTTCTCTCTTAAATGTAGGAATGATAAAAATGTATCATGTCTTTGAAGACTAGACTTTTTTGAGACACCTTTTCTGAATCCTTTCTGTATATCTCACTGTATCTTTGATGGGGATTCAACTTTTTCACCCCTGCTGTTCTGAAGCCATTTTAAATTCAAACATTTTCTATTTATTAGCAATATGGAGAATAATAATGATGTTCTGAGTGGTTAAAATATTCTTGCCTACTTTTTCTACACAAAATACAATGTAGAAACGTGCATTTTTTCCTTTTTTCCCTGATTTTGGTGTTGGTTTCCTACAGCATGTGCAAAGGTGCACATGAATAAACATTTTTTTTTAAAATTCCTTTTGTACAGTAGCTATAAGTTACAGAGAAGTCTGAGAAGGTTTCATAGCTGAGAATGTATTTCTGTATTTTGGTATATCCCCTTAGAGTAACATGTCTTTTTTTGACGTGGCCAGGCCTGTGTCCACACAGCTGTGTGCAGATAGACTGTAGATTCTGCCTTCTGTAACCCCAAACTCAGGTGTCTGAGCCAGCCTGCACATGGATGCAGTACAGCTGGGCATAATCTCAGCATTATCAGTTAGCCATTATCAATCAGCATTGTCATGCACCACCATATGAGTTTGACTTTTTTAGATCTCAGTCTAAGCCATTAGACTTTTACGGCTCTATGCAGCATTGTATGGACTTTGGGACTTTCTGGAAGGCATCAAAGTACCCTGTTTGCTTTTGAGAAGCTGTTTTGGTATCATTGCATGGCATCTACGTGCTAATCTGACTTTGAAGAAGGCAGCTGTTCTTAACATAGTTTGTGACAGTTGCTCGTAATCCATTATGAAAATAACTGCTTTAAAAAAAAAAAAAATATATATAAAATACAAAGCAGTTTAAATTATTTTTTAATTGACCATATATTTCTTTAGGTAAGAGTTCTGCTACACAAATTATTAGAACTTTATTTCTTATCCAGGCCCAAGATTTCCAGAGCAGAAATGTCAAGATTTCTGACACTTGTCAGGACCAAGTGTGCAAATACAGTTAGGTTACCATTTGGGGAATTAAAACTGTAAATAATGGCAACCATGGAGATGTTTTTTCACTGCAGAGACACTTAAAATTATGAAAGGCATAATATGGCCATGAGGAAGCATCCGATCTACTGCATATAACTGTGTTTTTCCCTTTTTCATGAATTAATGTTTTCTGTAGGAACTGAACATTAATTGCTTAGCCTCTTGGTCACAACAAGATGTGTATTTGTTTCTCTTACTGTTTGTAAATTTTTAGGTAGAGGATTATAACAACAAAAATTGTGTGCTCTTTCTTTGATACCAGGGTTCAACTCCACCAATGACTGTGTTTAAAGGAAATAAAAGGCCATATCAGAAGGACTGTGTGCTTATTATCAATCATGACACTGGGGAATATGTGCTGGAAAAACTTAGTAGCAGCATTCAAGTCAAGAAAACAAGGTAAAGCTGGGGACAGTGCTGTTGATAGGATTAATTCTTGATGAAGTTTTTTCAGACTGTCTCTTGAACCAGAACTCAGTTTTCTTTTATTTTGTAGTGATGTTTAACTTATGGGCTTTACATGGCTAATTATCTTGCCTAAAAATGCAAATAGAAGTGTGAATCCAAGAGTAAAGAATTTGTCAGTTCTTCATTCTGAAAGAACATAGTTATAGTTTGCAGTGAAATACTGATGATTTGAAGCTCTGGAAGCTGGCTGAGGGACGAGATGTGTTTCAGGAATCTCTACTTAGATGAAAAAAAACATGCAAATATTAGGCAGTCAAAAGGACTGTTGGAGTTTCTAGATTTGTTCCCTGCAGCTTCTAGTGAGAGTCATGGTGCTTTAATAATATACTCTCCCAGAGCAAGAAACACTCATCCCTGTATTGGGTGAGTGATATATAAAGTGCAGCCCAAGTCCAAAGCCTCCTGCTTGGGCAGGGAGGGGAGAGAAAAACTGTAGAAATAAGAGTTGTGGGGTTTTTTCTATTGGAATTGCTGAGGCCAGAAAATCCTCTCTGACCCAATATTTTTTCTTCACTGCACGAATGCTACAAAGTGTGCAGCTGGAACATTTTGGTAGTCTTGCTTCTGTGCAAGTGCTTGAAGTCACTGGATCATGTTCTTTCAGCATCACTGGACCACAGGATATTGAGAAAGAGAAAGCAGTTATTAAAAAGCTACATGAAGAAGAAGCAGCTCTTAAGTAATTTTACAAATTCTATATTAAAAAAAAATAAATAATATTGCAGTGTAAAACTTCTAGCTGCCAAAATTGCTAGAAATGTGGGTTGCAGATCACCAGCAGTTGGCTGGAGGTTTGCCAAGAACACCTTGAGTTCATGGTGAATGGACTCCTCTGACTTAGTGATGTGAAAACTCATCCATGTGGCATTCATCTTGTCCAGAGGATATCAGCATGTCATACATGAGATTTGAATTCCTAGTGCGAGTTCTGCTGGACTTGGTCCAGGTGATGCTTAATCTAGAAAGAAGCAAAGAAGTGCAGGAGACCTTGGGTTCAGTGAGGTGTTCGGATCCACTGAGTTCTGGCTCTGATGAGGTGAAAAATGTTTCAACTTCTTTCAAGCAGAGACAGGGTAGCAAAAAATGGAGGATTCCTGTTTTGAGGAATACCATTTTGCAGAGTCATTCAGTTTTATGGATCAGAAGTGTTTGTTGTTTGTTTGTTGTTGGTTTTTTCCATGGCTACTTTGATCTTTAACGACCTGTTGGCACTCTGTGGGAGCAGAGTTTTTAGTGTTAACTTCCTAATGTCAATTGCGGGGGAGTAATTGCACCTACTCTACATAAAACCTTCTGTCCTTTCAAGAGCATAATTAATACTGGAAACAATTTTTGGCTTTTACCTTTCACATGATAAGATCAGTGTATTCCCAAATCCTGACTTCTCTTGTAAATTGCCATTTAAGCTGTATTGATGTGGTATCTAATAGCTGCATTTCAGTGATGAATGAAGAGGTGGTTCTGTGTTTAATTTTTGAGGTTGCATCTACAATTTGAAATACCCAAGTTAGTGCTACATGTGCTGGCTCAGATACCAGAAGTCATTTAGGTAAAGCCCCAGGGAGTTCCACATGGGCTAGTTTAACTTGTTTCTCAGTGGGATTAGCTGACAGGCACAAAATGTCTCACTGCTGAGCTGGGACCCTCCTAGAACCGGAACTGAGCTCTAATATCCACATAAGCTGCTCTGTGCTATGCTGCATAAAGCCACACCCCCAAAGGCTTTAGTGTTATGTGATAGATACACTGCACATTTTAGCCTGACTGTGGTGTAACTTAGAGGGACCTGAATAAGTGTTTTGTTTTGGGGTTCTTTTCTGCCAAAGATTGTCCTACAATCTGAATCATATCATTGATTCAGTAAAAAGAAGAAATACCTGATCTGAATTGAGCAGCTAGGTATAGCCTATCTCTCCATAGCATGGAGACTATTTCCCACTAAGGAAACTGCTTAATTTTTTTTTTAAGGGGTAACAGCAAATGAATGAAAAACAGGAATTAAGTACTAGCATGCTGTATTGAGCAGTAAGAGTGATTGCTCTAGTCAGATTGACCTCTGAGAGAGTTCAGCTTGAGATGATTTAATTGCAAGTGAGAAAATCGTTTCTTTTGCCATGAATGTTTTAAGCAGGATTTTGTTATGAGTGGATTTGTTTTATCATGCGGTTACTTTAAATTACTATGATTGCATATTCTTTTTTAAAAGTACAAATACTAATTGCTAAATTAAAGCCTTCATTGTTCTTTAAGTAGAGAATTTGGCACCACTGAACCACATCTGGATTTGAAAATGCATTTTGTAAGAGTGTTGCAGTGTAGTTATATATGCATATTTGCTATTGAAGGCAAGTGTTGCGTACAGAAAGCTGTAATTCACTGTTCATCTTTATAAAACAAAGTAGGGATATGCACAAAAGGAAGTCACAGATGATGCATTAGTACCCGGATACTGAAAAGCAGAACACAGTTGTACGGTACTGCTGAATATCTCTGGTTGTTTTTTCAGAGCAGAGGGCAGCAGTAAGATCCAAGCCCGAATAGAGCAACAGTCTGCCCGAGCATCTCAGCCTCCTTCACAGTTCAGAGCCCCAACCAAGCCAGCAGCTGGACCTAAAACTTCTCCTTTGAAAGATAATCCTTCTCCTGAGCCTCAGCTGGATGACATCAAGAGAGGTAAAGAAGGGTGTGTAGTTGTCTGAGTTTTGATTGGTTTTGTCTTTCTTCTTTATAATAAAAGCTGTGACTGTGCAATTTATAAAAACATGTTAGAATGTTAAGGGATTAAAAGATGGTACTTGACAGCTGGTTTGTCATCTTTATATCTTGTTTTAAGGCATCTTAGTGAATTATTTATTCTATTCTGCTAGCATAGATGATTATCTGGCATGAGAGAACTTCCACTTGGTGAATAATTTTCTCTCTTCCAAACTGTTTCTCTTTTGGGAAAAGAAGACAAAGTAAGTGTGAATTCAGAAACCTGCAGCTAAAGGAGTTGAATGAGTGTCTTAGGCAACAGCAATAGTTCGTGGTTCAAGATGTAGTTACGCAATGAAGTAACTTGGACAAAAGTTATTCCTGCGCTGAGTAAAGTTGGAGCCATTTGCCAGTGGGATGGAAGGGCTGGGTGGCCATGCCCCCATCAGGAGACGTGGAGTTTGTGCCCTGCCAAGCAGTGCTTGTAGGGGAGGGATGAGTGAACAACCCTGCATCTTCTCCTTTACTGTAGTCGCTCCTCTGCAGCTTTTATCACATCTGCCATATAGTTGCTACGCTGACTTATAAACTACCTTGAAGGGATGAAGGGGATGACTGGCTTAACTCAGTCTTCTGCTCAAGCAGTGCTTTGGCTCAGTGTTTCACTGTGGGCAGGGTGCATTTCTTTGCCTGTATCCTTCCTTTCACGCTGGTGTGGTGTCTGGTTTTGCTGTAGATAACACAGTCAGAATGAGGAAGAGTTTAAATTTAAATTTTTATTTGGTTCTCTTGTATCTCTTGTCTGGCACCCGATGCAATTCTATTTTAAGATTTGTCTTTCTCTCTAGGTTTTGGGTTTTTTCTTTTTTTTGTTTCTGGGTCTTTTTTTTTTTTTCTCTGTCCCATATAGCTATTTTTGCCTGTAGACTTAGCCTGTGTTAATTGCCCAGACTATATTAATTACTTTGCAGGGTATTTTTTCAGTTCATGGTAATCACTAGGTGACATTTTCACTGCTAAGCTATCTGTGTGTTTGCACAGGTGCTGACTGGTCTCACTCTTTCGCAGCAATAGTGTTTTCAATACCTGGATGCTGGTCAGCAGGCAGAATGAACGTCTGAGAGTCTGTTAGCTACAGTTCCCTTAGCTGCATTGCCATTTTTATTTTCTGGGTAATAGGTAAGGAGAAAGATAACAGGTGATGCATTATTTTAAAAATTTAATCAGTTGTACATTTTTAATGTCTTTTCTTGTGGTGTGTAATAAGTTACTTAACTATTGGGGCACTCTTGCACGTGTACAGCAGTTTGTAAAGATCGTGTTACGGTAAAATACATTTCTATAGTGTGACATCTGTTCTGCAAAGGCCATTTTCTAGTGGTCTAAAATACAAATCACATTGTTTAGAACTCTATTGATAATTTTTTACCACCTGATCATCTTTTACTGGAAAGAACCTTGAAATAAATAACCAGTAGAGTTTTTTTCCAAAATCAAGCAAAGCAACACCTCACTTGTACTAAAAATAGGATTTCAAGTTGCTGTTTATGAGACAGTCATTCAAGGCCCAAAAAGAGAGAGCACAAATATGAGGGCAGGGGTTTTTTTTGCTTACAGTTAATGCTTTTGTAACTTTTTTCCACCATTGACTTAGAATGTCAGCATTACTACACCATTTATATTATAAGAGCCTACTTGGGAAAGGTAGAACTAAAATGGCACTGTCATACAATGATAATAAAACTTAACAAACTTAATAAAAGGCTATGAGAGAGTCTTCAGCCCTGTTATCTTCCCTTAATGTCTTTTTATGAGTAAAGACTTGTGAGTTCTGAGGAGGCTGTGTTCCTTCCATTCAAGCAGTAGCTTTCCTTTTGTTGCTTGCAATCCCCAAAAGATGTGGTTGAAAACGTCCCTGGTGCTGTGACACTCTCTTGCTCCCAGTATGCCCTACTTAAGGGCGTGTCTGATGTGTTACAGTTTTAAGGTAACCTCAGATCAGGTTTCTGCTTTCTCCCAGTCCCCTCAGCTGTGCATTCCGCTACAGATGAGCTGGGAAACAAACTTTCAGGTAGGTCAGTTCTCTGTCCCGTTATGCGGCTGTCAAAACAACAGTGCCTGGGGACAGAGTCCAGAGCAAGTTGGAGTTGAACCAGTCCTTTATGCAGAGAGACCTTTAGGAGACTGTGTCTAGGGCCCTGCACCAGAGGAATCATTTTCCTTCAAGCTTTTATATTGTCTTCCTGTCTGAAGGGGGCAAAAGAGAGGGTAAGAGAGCTTCTTCTTTTGAATACTTGGCTACATCCGATAACATTTCATTAGGCGGTGAACATTTATACACATATACCACAAACAGCCATTTATGTGCATGAAGTAATCAGCATTTATCATACATATTTGACCACAGCAGTAAT
>NW_009952263.1:1040028-1050431 GCF_000747805.2 Chaetura pelagica
AGGAATGTTTTTAATAACATTGACATAATTGCAGCATGCCATACTTGAAAAAAAAACCACCACAGAAACGTATTTCTGGTTTGGAGACTGTAAATTCAAGTGCATGAAAATTTGACTTGATCTTGTTGACTTAGAATGTAGCTGTAGTCTGTAAGGGTTATACCATAGTGCTGTTTGTCTCTAAAGAACACCTCAATCAAGTTTTTTGTACTTCAGTTTCAAATACTGCCTATCCTAGCTGCAGTTTTCACATACTAAAAGTGCCAATATCAAGTTGATTTTTTTTTTCTCCACCTTGCATACCATTATGAACAGTGAGCATTCTGTGATGGGCATAGAACCTTATCCTCCCTAGAGCTGAATTATTTTCAAAAGTCCTTGGTATTCTGCAGCCCAAGGTTAGGGCTTTAGTTAAAAATTCCACATTTATTCTGAATTTAGAAGAAACAAGAACTCTTAGATATGATTATGGAAAGAAATTAGGGCATTGATACTGAACATATCCAGAAGACAGCCCTGTTGAGAAAGGCTGATTTATTTTTTTTTTTACTTTAAAAGCTGCATTGGCTGCCAGTATAAAACAGCAAGCTGTTTTGTTTTCTTGAAAGAAAGCCTACAGTTGTAACATGAAATGAGCAAAAGGTAAGGTTCACTTAGCAGTGTCAGCCTTTTCAGATGATGTAGACTCAATTAAAGCAAGTGTTCAAAACTATACTAAATGGAAAGCTTTCTTAAAAGTAGCTGCTGCACATCCTGACTCTTGTCATGTTTTAAACCTTAACGGTGCATCAACATGAGGCATCAACATCTTAACAGTGCAAAAAGATCTAGGAAGGTTCTGACTTGTCATTGTTCAGCTTAACACACATGTACACGTATACAAAAAACAATTTTAATTGGAGGCACCACAAGGAAATGTTTAGCCAAGCCTTCAGTACCTATAACTGCACTAAGCATAACAGGCAAGTAGGAAAACACAAAATTGGACAATTTTAAAATAGATGTGTTTTTCCTGCAAGGGTTTCATTATTGGCTTAGCCAACATCTTTGACATGGTGACAAAGGACTATTTTGAACGCTTTTCTTTTGTGGTCCTGCTGGAGTTCTTGCCTGGCAGACTGAACAATGCAGCAGCCACTCTAATGTTAGTGAAAACAGTAGTTTTTTTCTCATCTGCTCAGACGAGATGTTTAGAATTCTGGGCTTGAGTCATTAAGAGACAAGAGAGACCTGAGGGGAAGCTGACGGCCTGTGAGGCAAAGGTGCCTAGAAGATGGGCTCAGACCAAGTTTACACCAGTGACCACTGTCACTGATAACACCGTTAACTTCCCAGTCCTTGAAGCTTGTGATGCTGGTGCCGTTTTGCTTTCTCTGTCTCTAGTCAGCATAGTGACCACTACCATTTCTTCCAAGGCATTTTTTCTTTCATCATAACCAAAACTCTTTTTAAGGGCTCTTAGTTTTCTGCCTCCCCAGAAGAAAACCCTCATTTTTCAAACTGACAGTAATGTCTAAGTCTATGTAAAATTACCCAGGCTAATCTTCCTTTACTATTCATCAGACTGCATCACTTCATTTTCTCTTCACCTACTGTATTGAGTTCAAACTTCTTGTTTCATTCTTGTCCCTTTAGCCTGTGACTTCTCCAGGGCAAGCACTGGAGTTCTAACCCTGTGGGGTTCTAACCCTGTGGAGTGTTTTATGTCCTGTGCTTGACACATTTGTGAATATTGTTCTATCATGGAAACCTGCTTGGGTGAAATGAGTCATTAGATACTTGACTTTGTAAATGGATACAAAAGAATTGTCCTCTAATAGTGTTTAGGCCACTCATAATTACGACAAATTTAACAATATGATTTGGGGTGACTTACCTTAATAGCTGTTTAGTAACCAGTTGTTCAGCCAACACCAGCTGTTGCTGATGCGGCTGTTGTGGTATTCCAGTGTTTCTTTGCACTGGAAACCCTGAAGTGGGGTGTGTCTGACTTAAGTAACTTCCCAGTTTCAGAGTACTCTCTGTATTTTCCTGGCTACTTGTAAGCTTTATAGCAGGTCAGGGTATCATTACCACTCCCCAACACGGGAATATTATAGTCCATTCTCATCTGCTGCTCTGCAAGGTTATCTCATCCATCTGCTTCTGAAGTTTGTTTGCAACGAGTTGTGTGTGACTTTGCACTGGAGCAGTTTCATATGTTATCTGAAGTGAAGGCAGTTTCTGTTGTGATCACATGCCTGTGCCCTCACCCTGCTTTTGTGCTTTCCAAATGCCTAAATGTCAGTGACACCTAACTATTTAGATTCCTTTATGTTAAGATGCTTTTAAAAAATAGGCTGGCTGTTGACCTGTAAAACTCAATGAGGAAACGTACTTAATTTGTATGTAGAGCATATAACCTGCCAAAAATAATTAAGCAGGAAGTGCTTTCAGCAGTGTAAAATATATAAGTAATAATAATGGAAATGCAGGTTTTGTGATCCTAAAGTATGCTGCTGCTCCTTTAAATTTGGCCACAACAACTAAGTAAAAAAGTGTTTAGAATTTTGTGTTTTTTCCTTCCTGTCTCTCTCTTTCATGCAAGGTATTTTGATATGATAAATTACACTTGACAAAACTATTGCATATTCACATTCTTTTCCAAAATTCCATGGGGCCCTGTTTGTGTTTTCAACCAGATGAATGTCCTTTTATTTCAGAGCTCAGAGCAGAGGTTGAAATTATTGAGCAGATGAGCAGCAGCAGTGGAAGCAGCTCATCGAATTCAGAAAGCTCATCTGGGAGTGAAGATGAAAGCTCCAGCAGTGAGGGGGAAGAGCCAGCACATGTTTCCCCTTCCCAGCCACCACACCAGCAGTATAACAACAGGAATGCTGTTGCTAACGGCACCAGCAGGCCACAAGGAAGCAATCAGCTCATGAACACACTCCGTAAGTAAAGACTTATGTCTTATCACTGCAGGAAGCTGCTTGAGCCCACTTGTTTTCTTAGCATGTTAGGCTAACTCCCATGAAGTGTGGTTTGCCAAATAGTAATCTCACGGAGTTGTACTAGCTGAAATATGTGGGCAGGTTTTTTGAACAGAAGGCTGAGACCTTTCTGAAGGTGTGGAGATTGCTTTAGTTTGGTCTAGAGCCTGTGAGCATCTGTGCAATGGTCCCCATTGACCATGCTGAGCCTTGATTCGGACCTTGAGGTAGAATGAGTGGGTAGTGGAGCATCAGCAGGAGGGTCTGGTGCACCAGAAAATGGGAATTATTTTAATGTGAAAACACAGATTAGACATAAAGTGTCAGTTCAAGGTCTCTAAAGGAATTACACAAGCCTGTCCTGTGGTCATAAATGCACAGTCTCCCTGGTCTTCATTATTAACTGTATTGCTTTGTCAGAGTATTTGCTCTATAGTGTGTTAGTCTCAGCTGTATTTTCACAAATATCACATATCAAAGGAAATTTAAAGTTCCATATATTTGGTTAAAATATCATAGCTTGCAAGCACTGAATTGCTACAAACTTACCCCACTGTTTAAAAAGTGTAAAAAAAAAAACATTTTTAAGGCATAGTTTTGTCTCATGAGACTCTGTCTGAGGAGATGGTGTGTATCTGTGTTGCTCTTTCCTTATGCTAGATCAGGTATATTCTAACTCAGTGGAGTTAAAATATTGCATTTACAAGAAACTAGAACTTAGCATAAATTGTTCTTAATTCCTCCTAAGGCATGTTTGTGTACATCTCTTGGCACTCACACAGGGAACTGGTGGAGTATAAATACAAATAAATGCAGGGTTTCCAGCTTTGAGAAGACAAGAACATTTTACAGACAGTACTTAAAAAGGCCAACTGGATAACCAGAGAGGTGTGTCAGTCTTTCTGTCAGTAATGAATGCCTAAATGGAATCCAGAGTTCAGCAAAGTCAGTAGTACTCTCATTCCATTTCCCTGTTTCTGGTTGTGAGCTGCCTCTTCCCTGCTTCTCCTGGGCCACAGCAACAGTACTTGCATAGATTATTTAATGTTAAGAATCCTCTGACTCCAGAATTTTGGAACTTGTAGGGTAGTTCCTTCTTTCATTCAATGATTTTTGTCTTTGAATTTAAAATTCTTTTGCCAAGGATTAATCTGTCCTTGACTCAAGATACTGGTGACCATATATGCATGGGGAGAATCACACAGGATCACAGAATCTTAGGGTTTGGAAGGGACCTCGAAACATCATCTAGTCCAACCCCCCTGCCAGAGCAGGGTCACCTAGAGCACATCACACAGGAACTTGCCCAGGTGGGTTTTGAATGTCTCCAGTAAAGGAGACTCCACAGCCTCTCTGGGCAGCCTGTTCCAGTGCCCTGTCACTCACAGTAAAGAAGTTTTTTCTGATGTTTTTGTGGAACCTCTAATGTTCCAGTTTGCACCCAAGTTTAAGTCACCCTTAACCCAAGTTTTCTTTTGATAAAACAGGAGATGAAGAAATCCAAGGTATAGCTGCTCTGCTATACCAGTGTTTAGGGCAGGTCCATGGGAGAATGCTGGAAAAACTAGGTTCAGTTATCATAAGACAAGCATGATTCTTGCCCCTTTTATCCCCTTCACTTCAATTCACACATGCTCTGCAAATAGGGTCTGATCCATATCCTGGCTTTCTTTTGTCTGATCTCCCTTGGCACATTTGAGGGGAACCTTCATCATCACAGCACCTGTCAGCTTAGTTCAGTGGATAGCCTTGAGTTGCAATGGCTTTAACATTCCTTTTGGCTTATTGACATAAGGAGGCCTTATTGACATAAGGAGACCCAAATGGTCTTAAAACAAGAAAATGTATTGTAAAAGGACTGAGAAAGCCAGGGAATTCCTCAGTGCTTTGTCCCAGAACTGTATACGGGAGTTTGGCACAGCTGCTAGCACGAGGAGCCCTGTTCTCCCACCAGGGAGCAGCTTTGATGACTGTGAAGCCAAAGCCACTTGGTTTGGCCTGGATCCAGCTGTGTATCAGCCCCACGCAGATTTTCATGTTTTTGGGCATGGGGAGCAGTTCCATTAAATGACAGCTGATGGTTGCATTAAGTTTTTGTGTTATTTTTATTTAAATCTTTCAGCGTAAATGAGACTGTTCTTTGGTTTGATTGCCATGAAGTGTGAATTAATGCCTACCCTCTTGTTGTGTTTTGTTGTTTTTTGTTTTCTATAGGAAACGACTTGCAGTTGAGTGAGTCTGGAAGTGACAGTGATGACTAGAGGCTGAGCTTTTGCTGTTTCTGTTACATATACATGAAGAACTAATTTGCCTTGAAGTGATCCTGTTGCTTACGAAGAGGAGCCGGTGCAGATAGTTCCATGTGTGGAATTTTAGTAGAGAAAATGCATAGTCCCTACAAAATAGCAATGCTGAGGGCTATTTTACTTTGTGAATTAGGTGTATATTTTGTGTATATTCTTATTCTTTTAAAGCTTTAAATAGATATGTACAGTGGGTAAGCCAATGTATGTTCTCATGTTCCTGTCCATGATCTGTAAGTTTAATGTGTAACTTCATTATGTCATCTAAAAATTTCTAGTTTGTAGAAGATACTCAGCCCATCATGACTTGGGGGGTGGGGGTGGGGGGAAGAGCAACTTTTGTACATAGGCTGAATATGAGCCAACAATGAATTTAAAAAGACATGCAGGAGCTAATGTGTACACTGAAGTGGGACTGTCATAAATTAAGTTTCGATGCTAATTTGATTTCTTTGGTTTGGGACTTTTAAAATGTATTTTTATTGCTATTTATGGCTGATTTAATTGACTTACTTTTAAACAGTTGGAAAAGATAAATCATAAAGCCATGCTCGTCACAAACCTGGCTGCACCAGTGCCTTATAAGCAGGTTTTTTTAAACAGAGCTTCAATTCCTGCCACCTTTCCTATAGGGAGCAATACTGAAACCTCTTCAGATTGCTTTTGCAAATAAGAGCTGTATTTCACATACAGCCAGTTGTACTCAGAGGGTAGTTACTCTAGCAAGATAAAGGGTATACATCGACACATCTAAATAAGAAACAGATTAGCATTTTCTTGTGTAACTGAAGTGTCTTGTTTAACTCAGACATTCAGACCTAGTCTTTGGAAATACTTAGGAGCCTGATTACTAGTGAAATTGCAACGTCACAAATAGAAGTTACTGGACTTACTGAAACTGTTAAGACCAGAGCCCTGTTTGCAGTTTCCTAGAGTATATAGAAAGAAGAGATGACTAAACAATTGTGAAACAGCAGAAGTCACTCTCCCACCACAGTTGTCCAAGTACACATTAGTTCATATTGGTTTTTGGACGGGATCTCTGTGCTTGGCAGGATTATGCAGAACATGAAATATTTGCCTAGGGTGAAATTCACCTCTGTTTAAGGGGATTTAAAAGGTGCTTAGTTGGGTTATCATTAACTTTTTTTGCTTGCATGGAAAATGAGTGCCACAGGCAGCGTCTTGAAACACCACGCTGACTTTTTAGAACCAAAATTCAACTGGCATAGGACAAGTGGCACTGTAGTTGGGGCGTAATCCAGAGGAATGGGAAGCTGAATTGGATGCCTCTCCATTCTCAAGTGTCTGCTTAGCACTGCTGTTGTCAGTCAGTGAATTTATGTTTAACTCCTGTTCGTTTACTGAGCTTGTTCTTTCTTTTTTTAAGATGTTGAAGAGCAAGGGGACATTTGAAGGGAGATTTTATTAAATGGTTTATTTTTTTGCATTAGATACATATTTAGGCATATTTTTGCATTATTGTACATACATTTAAAAATGCTTGGTTTTTTTTAAAGTGTTTTATGATGTGGGTACATACTTTAACAGACAGTTATGAAATATACTTGATGTAAAGCCACAAATTGCTCTCCTTTTTTCCTTTTTTTTTTTTTTTTTTTTCTCCTTGTTCCTTCTCTGACAGTGAAAGTGTTCTGTTCTAACAAGCTTGTACCAATTTTGGATTTTACACTTTGGTGTGGGAGATCTGCATGGTAGCTGGCAGTATAATTAATGCTAATACTGCTTCTGACTTTTCCCTAGCTTAAGATTTGAATAAGCAGGGAGACATTTCTCTGATGCCATTTCCTCATTACTGGAGCTTATTCCTGAGTTCTGTTGACAGTATTTGCACTTAGATGGAGAAGCAGCAATGCAGCATTTTCATTGCTTATCATTCACTGGCTATTCATGCATTCTAAAATCCAGGACGTATCATAGGAAGTTTACTAATTATGTGTAAATAAAATATATAAAACTTAAGAGGATAAGACAACACCAGGCTACATTGATTTGAATCACAAATTTGATTATGGTTTAGATCAGCAAGTGGAAAAGCTTTATTCAGATAATCAGTTTCTACTTTGTTTTTTATTTATACCCTAGGTTATCTTTCACTGCTATCCCTTCTTAAGAGATTTCTTCTCTGTTGGTAACAGAATCAACATTTTTTCACACAATTTCATACAGCTCTTAAACTATATCCAGGTATCTTTCATGCCCCTTGGAGATGTATTGTAGCAAGAGTGACCAGCTTATTGTTTGTGTGCTGTTTACCTGCACATCCCACACCCAGACTACAGCATCTGCCTGTCCATGGGGCTGGTGAGTAATGTGGTGGCCCTCAGCCCCTTCATGGGCATAACCAGGACAGTCCCTACATGTGTGACCAGCCCATCCCTTCCCTGCCACTGTGTCCTGAGTGGCTCTGGCATCTCCTGCCAGGGAAGCTCTCTGGAATCTCAATTGTTCCCACAGTTCTCACAGTGTTTTGTGAAGGTGTGAACCCTGTGGAGACTTCAGTAGGCAACTTGTAAGGTCTGAAGGGATGGCTTTTTTTTAAATACATGAGTGTGTTTTAAAGCCATTGCCAGCCTGACATTTTGATTTGGGCTCATAAAGTTTTATGTTTTATACGTTAAGAAAGAGTAAAAGTTGTCTATCCATTCCCATTAGATGGTTGTTCATTTGCTTATGATTTGTGGCAAGTTTTGTTTTGATGGAAATTGAAATTCAAGTTGCTTGCAGGAACACAGTTCTTTATCAGTTGACATAATATCATTAACATGCTGGAGGAACAGAATCATAGAACCACACAGAATCATAGAATCGTAGGGGTTGGAAGGGACCTCTGAAGATCATCAAGTCCAACCCCACGGCTGCAGCAGGAACACCTATGGAAGATCACACAGGAATGTGTCCAGACTGGTCCTGAAACTCTCCAAAGAAGGGGACTCTGCAACCTCCCTGTGCAGCCTGTTCTGGTGATCTGTCATAGTCACAGTAAAGAAGTTTTTCCTCATGTTGAGGTGGAACTTCCTGTGTTGTAACTTGGTGCTGTTTCCCCTCGTCCTATCACAGGGCACCACTGAAAAGAGATTGGCCCATTCTTGACATCCACCCTTCAGATACTTGTAGACACTGATAAGGTCTCCTCTTAGTCTTCGCTTCTCAAGACTAAACACCCCCAGGTGTCCTAGCCTTTCTTCGTATGACAGATGTTCCAGTCCCTTAGTCATCCTCATAGCCATGTATATTTTCCAGTATATCCCTGTCCCTTTTGAACTGGGAACCCCGGCACTGGACACAGTACTCCAGATGTGGTCTTACAAGGGCAGAATAGAGGGAGAGGAGAACCTCCCTTAACCTGCTGACCACACTGTTCTTAATACAGCCCAAGATACTATTGGCTCTCTTGACTCAAATATGTTTTGATTTAACCTAGTGATGGAACAAAGTATTACTCATTATTCCTGGTAGATTCTAATCCTGCAGGATTTTAGGACTCCCAGATCTTGCCACCTTACGCTACTTTTTCCACACAAAGTAGGAACATCTTTTATATGTCACTTAGTTTAAATGTGAATTAGCTATGCCCATGGAGTGTAATTATCTGAATGAACTGAGACTAAGTAAATATTTATTTGCATTCATGGGAAAGCTGCCTGCTGGCTATGGCAAGGTTAGCAGTTCAAGACAGCTTTGGGTTCTGCTGGCTTCTTCTGTTCAGTGACTTCATCCCTTTCAGTAGTTTGACTTGGCTTGAAGTTTCAGCAACAAACACAGCCTGCTTATGACTTTCCCCATAATTAGAATTCCTCTAGAGTAACAGTCAAAAATTATTTAAATGGATTCAATTAAATGTTCTTAATTTCAACTGTAGTTACTAATAAGGTTTTGTTCAAAGAAGGACACCCTAAAATACAATTTTGCAGCTTCGCCCAAGCTGGTGTTTCAAATTCCAGTCATGTGCAGAAGCTTCCACCCACCTCTGCCCTTGTTCCACCCCTGAGGGTTCACCAGTCCTATGAGCAGACATGGCTTGAGTCACTCCAGCTAAAAAACAAGGCATGGTCACCTCTGAGAACTACATGTCCCAGTCCCCTGATGGGAGTCGCATGTTTGTAAAAGCCCACAGCAGGACCCTCTCTTGTTCCACCAAAGCATCCCCTTCTTGCCATAAGACTCGGCTGAACTGATTTTGTGGAGCAGGCAGACTGATAGGAAAATGTTTATTTTCTCCAGCATTGCTTGGAATAGCTCAGAGCTGAGCTGTGGGTAGTACATCTATTTTCGAGAATCTGTGCCTAAATTGATTTGCACAGTTTGCTTTATTATAGACTAGCTGTATGCCTGTTCATAGCTGTATAAAGAAGCAATCCACTGTGCAAAGCTTTGTAGTCTTCATTTCCTCCCTCAAAGTCCATGTATTTGAATTAAAGAAAAAAATTAACTTCAACAATCCATGCTTTTTAAAAATTTTTATTTTTTTTTAATTATTTGGAAACTAAGAGAAATACAGTCTGGAATTACTTGTAATGGAGAACACTTGTTTTCAGTAACTGCCCGTGCTTCATTGTTCAGTGTGCTATGCATTTCCTGCTAGCTGCTGAGTCAGAGATCCTGTGGAAAATGCAGCTGCCAAACAGTGGGCATCTCGATGGGATGAAGGCTTCTGCTGATAATTTGGAGGGTCTTGGGTTCAGCTCTGAAGGATGTTGAATCTACCTGCTTGTTTACAGTTTCTTATACGCAGGCAAGTACGTGGAATATCAAAGGAAAAACAAGAATTGCTGATGACTGACTTAAAAACAGAAGCTGTGATGTTGTTGGGGAATCGTTGGGACAGATGTGAATTTAAAATAGTTGATTGTTATGTATCTTGTAAACCCAAGCCCTGTTCACAAAAGATAAGCCTATTAACGACCTAGTAGTTAGTTAGTTAGCTGATAACTACCTCTCATTTATGTAAGAAGGGTGTGTAGATAAATTGAAAGGTATCTGTTCAGCTGTTTCTTCCTATTCCCACTGTTTGCACTCCCTTCCTTTCTTTCTTTTGGAATTCCATGATTCCTAACACATGGATGCTTTCTGCTGCCAAAATCCAGCAGGAATTTACAGAAAAAGG
>NW_009952263.1:1050584-1054396 GCF_000747805.2 Chaetura pelagica
GGTGGCTGTTGAAATGTTACAAATGCATTACCTGTGTTCACCTTTGCTATAAATTTATTGTAAATTACAGAGACCTTGTGAATGGACCCATCTTCCTCCTCTTTGGCTTTGCCTTTACTGGGACTTTATCTTGTATCATCATTGTAAATAAAACTCAGAATTCATGGCTATCATTGCCCTGTGGCTGGGGGAAGTAGAGTTTGGAGAAGTGGGTTAAAAATGCCTTGCTAAAGGGATTTGTGCAAGAGTTTTGGTGAGATGTTTGGCCCTGCTAAGTTGCATTCAGCTTTGCCAGTGAGTTTTTGTGTGCTGTGAATAGTGGGAGCACACACGTCTCCCTGGCTTTCTGGGCAGGTGCTGCTGGAAGCAGAGGCAGGACACGATGCTGGCTTTTTTATTTCTATGTGCTGTAGGATTTATTTGAACTGTGTGTTTTAAAAATGGCACTGACAAGCTGAATGAGACAGTTAATGGGGTGTCTTGGAAGCAATAGTATGATTTTGACTTGAAATCTCACAGAATCTGTAGGTTCTGGTACATCTTCCAGTGATTTTTTTTCTCCTGAACTTTTGTAAAAAGAGGACTTCATGAAAGGCAGAGTGCAAAGATACACTAAATATCATATTGAAGATTTTGCATAAGAATTTTGACCTGCATTTCTTCCCAGAGCAGCTCACTTTTTTTCAGGCCCCTGTGCAGAACCCTCTGAGGCACTTCGTACACGGCCGGGTCTGAAGGGAAACGTTCTGTGCATGTGCAAGTAAGATAAAATTGTCCACTTCTTTGCAGCCCCAGCTAGCTCATAAATTCTGCCATCACCCCTTCATGACTTGGGAGTTGTCTTTTTCCTCCCTAGCTCTAATACCTCCTTAACACTTTCCTACTGCCAGACATTATAATCAGTAACAAAAATAAACAAGCATCTGCTCAGGAAACCAACAATCAAGTACCTCAGTGAGCAACATGAGTTTTATTCCAGTGCTTCGAATAAGCCTTGGGATTGTGGCAGTCTGCTAGGAAGGCAGAGCCTGTGATACAGGACCTGGGCACTCATCACATGTAACAAAGGTGGCCAAAACTTTGCAAGCATATGGGATATGTAACAAAATTTTCAGTTATGCCAGAACCACAGGGTGTGCCCTGTGTGCATTGGGAAGCAGAATAAGAGGAGAGGTTTGGGAGTGGTTTGCACAGAGGAGATGACAGCAGGGCTGTTGATGGGACTGAGGTGAAGGGGGGGACACGAAGGTGAGTGTCCATCTAGTGATGCCAGCCACAAGGTCCTGTCACACCATAGCCCTGTAGCAGCCCAGCACAACCAACGGGAGAAGCCACCAGCATGGAGGAGAGGCTTTGAATGCCCTGAGATGCCAGTGGTTGTCACCCTCTCCTTCATATGTGTAGAGTATTTTTAGGTACACAATCACTGTGTAACTAGGGAAGAGAGCTGATGGCTCTGATCTGGATGGTGAAGGGTGAAGGCAGAAGGCAAAGCACAGGGACTATTCAGCAGTAGCAGGCTCTGGTGATTCCCTGCTCTTTTCAAACAGGAGCTAGTGAGGGAGATCACCAGTTCCCACTGGGAGAAAAGACACTGGTTGAATGTGACCACAGAAGTGAAAGGGCACTTCCAAAAACCATCTCTGTGCTAACCCTGACTTACTCCACATTCTTTGAGGCTTATGCAAAAGACTAAGGTGCTTCACCCCAGGAACAGAGCCAGATTTTTTCTCCCATGCTGCTGAGGTTGGATTCAGCATCATAAACAAGCTGGGGTAAACAAGAAATTAAAGCCCCTGATTAAAGATTAGCCAGTTAAGATATCAGGTTTGGTGGTTAGGTAATCCAGCCAGTCAACTCGCTTCCAAAATGCCATCAAGAGATTTCAAGGTGCAGTAAATATGCTGTAGCAGTGTCCACCCCAGCAAGGAGCACAGCCGGGGAGCAGATCCATAACGCAAAAGAGTGCTGAGGTTGCCATGTGGGTCCCGTCTGCCGTTCATCTGAGAGGAACCCACCTCATGCACCTTCTCCATGATGCAGGCCAAAGCGAGGGATGACTGGGACATTCACTTGGGAAGGGCTCTCCTGACCTGAGCTAAGCACTAATGTGTAAGCACCTTGTGTGATCTGGCCCCGCTCCAGCTTTGTGGCAAAAATACAGGGATAGAAACACATGAAGAAATATTGCTTAGTCTCAGAAGCATAATATTAGGTTTTGTAGAGACATTCTCGGCGTGGCATTAATACATGAATCATGCTGAATAATAACACATGATCAAATAGCTGAGGCTTAACCACTAAAAAAAAGAAAAAATCCACAGGAGAAACTCAGATTTTCACAAGCTGTGAGGCACGAGCAGCATTCCTATGTAATAGACACAGCTCTCCATCTTACAAGGTGCTAAGTGACTATGCCAAATCAAAAAGAAGGCAGTTAGCAGCAGAGCCAGGACCAGGCTGCAGATTTTCTCATCTCATCCTAATAGCAGCCTCATGCTCTTGACAACGATGCAGGGCTTGCCTGTGCAGGAAGGTACCCCTGCAGGCTGAAGCTGGGAACCAGCCTGACTTTCAGAGAAGAGCTTTTAATTGCAGATGAATGATCAATGTGTTTGCTTTTAGAAGCTCAGGGTGCATTAGAGAAGGGGGGGGGACCTTCCTTTGCCATAGGGTGTTGACCTGTCCAATGTCATTGCCATCAATGCCTGCACTCAGTTTTTCATTGCTCTTCCCCTGAAGCAAGTCACTGCAACAGAAACAAGTGATGCTTCTCACATCAATGTGGACCTACTGACAGAGCAACAGAAGTTAGGACAAGGTCTGGGCAACTGTCCACACTTGGCAGAAGACCCTTAGGGTACAATGTGCCAGATACTGCCATATCTGTGTCAGTTCACACCAGTGCTTGTACCAGTATAAGTTTTTTTTCTCTGTAGTCAATACAGTCAATTTTCCTCTGCTTTCTCTCAGCCTTCAGGAGGAAAATAAATCACTGCTGTTAAAATCACAAGTCCTCATAAAAACCTGTTTGTGCCCAGAAAGCTGAGTATCTGAGCTTGCCTGAAGCTTAGGAAGAAGTGGCATCTTTTTCAATAAATTTACATCTCTAAATAGATGATAAGTGTTGAATCAATTTCCATATGTTTAAAATAGCAGAGCATTAAGGATTCTGGCACTTCCAGCAATCAACTAATTTGAGACTATTATGAGAATATCTTTTATACTAGTGGAGCAATTCATCTGAAAATCAGGGACAGTCTGCAGCTCTGTGCCCTTTCAATATCACGAAGGACTGCAAATTGACAAAAAACCCTGCTTGTTTGCCTGAAGAGATTATGGTGCCTTATAGACATTCAGGTCTTTGCAAAATCACCCTTTGGCTCTTATTAAAACCAATTCAGAAAATATCTCACACTTTGCTTGCCTGGCCACATATTCTGCTCACAACTGCACAGGTTCAATGATAGAGTGTTGGCAGATACTTCCTGGTGAAAAAGGCAGGAGCTGTGGCATGTCAAAAAAAGACACAAGGGCAAAAGCTCTCCATCTGATTTCTCCCATTCCTGCCTCCAGCATGGGCTTGCTAAGCCTCATTTCTGTCCATGTCTATCTGGCTGCTTGCTGACCCTTAGCTGGCCAACCCTAAACAAAGTTCACAGCTCTTCATTCCAACTATTGAGTCTATATTTGAGGTGAGTCATACCCTTTTCAAAAGGGCACTGAATATTAAAAGTGTACACAGCCTGCTCTTCAGGCAACTTCAAGGAAAATCAACTTCTTCCAAAATCAGCTTTCCCCGCCCCCCCCCC
>NW_009952263.1:1054542-1056151 GCF_000747805.2 Chaetura pelagica
CCCCCCCTTTTTTTTTTTTAACCTACATGAAGGAGGATGAAGGCTTCATGCTGGGTTTTGAGGGTCAGAATACAGGGTGGATGGATGAAAATACCTACAGAGCTTCAGATGAAGTGATCCATGGTGAATCCAATCTCTTATGTCACCCCTAGTTTGCTGCGTCATCAAATATTTCCCTTGTGTTTCAGTACACTGCTCACAAATGTAATGTGTCATTGCTTTACTAAAAGCAAAGCACTATTGAGCCTGGAGATGCTCCACTGTTAACTGCACAGAGCCCAGCAACTTGGCATGATCCTGCTGGTCTGGGTGTCAAGAGCAATAGAGACTTCCAACCTGCCTGCCTGCAGGACCAGGAAGATGACAGTGCGTCAGTATATTCTCCCTCATATTTTTCACACAATCTTTCTGTTTCGTAAAAAGCAAGGGCTTGGAGGATGGCAGATTTGGGGATTATTTGAATTTTTTTTTAAATTTAAATTCATATTTTGGAGAAGGCATTGTCACCAGGGAAAGCTGCTAATTAGCAAGTGGGTTTCTCATAGCCCAGATCTTCATCACTATTTATATGCTTGACTTCTTACTGCCAAAACAATAGGTTGTTCAACCATTGACTTCAAAAGGAAGATGTCAGGATTTGTGGGAGCACCAGGATCTTCATTCCTTATAGCTTTTTAACTAACTTTTTTTGTCATTTGAAACTTAATTGAGAAATTATGCACTTCTAATTCACCTTCCCTCTACAACATCTTCTTGGCTTGGATCATTCTTCAGTTTTCTTGCTCTTTCCTCAACTCCATTTACCATGGCAATGGGTTAAGAAAAACAACCCAAAGCAAAGAGGACAGCCACAGCTGCATTCCTCATTAAGGACAAGAAAAACACAAATTGCTGTCTAGACACTCTGGAAAGCTGACAATCCTCAGGAGCAGGGAAATCAGGTGGGAAACAAGTTGCAAGCTTTCTCCTGGACTCCAGCCTCAGGGAATGATGTGGTTGGGGTTGTGTGCTCAGGGAGGACACGGCACCTGATGGGTGGGTTGGAAATACTGTGACAGCCAGGAATTTTTCGCTTTTTAGTAACCTAGTGTAGATGCTCCGCAGTTAAAACCTGATCTACTGGCCTATAATCACTTGTCTTGATTCCTGGGAAGAGCCCACCACTGCTGTGCTGCAGTAGGATATTTAATGCTGTCATAGGCTTGGTAAAAAATGTGTGTAGAGCTGTTATGGTGCAAGCACCCTTGAAAGACCTCCATTGACCTGGCTTTTGCAGGGACAGCTCTTGCAGCACCTGTCTCAAGTGCAGTAACCCAGGCTCTGGACATATGAAACCCTGCAGTTGAGCTGGTACTGATAACAGTAAGAAATATTTTATTTTTCAAGGTTCGTGGTATGTGTAATGAAGATCCATGTTGGGATGGCCATGAGAGGATCAGCCCCTCTCATGTGTTTTTTTCCTGCTAGGATTTCTTGGTCCTTTTCTCTTTTGGATCTTCTGGACCAGTCTTTCCTTCAGAGACCAAACCAGGGAGATAGTGTAGAGATGCAAGAGAACAAGCTGAAGCAGCACAGCCATTAAGGGTGTATCTCTACTAATTCACTGGAG
>NW_009952263.1:1056170-1056679 GCF_000747805.2 Chaetura pelagica
AGCAGGAAGGGAGCGTAACGAGGGCTGCGGGAGGGCGGTCGGGCTCCTACAGCTGGTCAGGCGAATTCATGTGAATTGCTTGGCAGTTCACCAGAAGCAGAGCAACGAGGGCTCTTCATAAGAAAAAAAAAATAAAATCTTGAAGGTGGCCAGTCCATGGGCTGGATCTGTAGGATTTCTAACCTGCTCTAGCGGAGAACAGTGGCTCAGTGTTTTTGAGAGACACCGCAGCCGTGGGCAAGTTGCCTTTGTCTGACACATTTCAGAGCCCCTTCTGCTCCTCCACATTCCGCAGCTTCTCACTCCCTCTCCCCTGCACCCCTTTTCCCCATGGTATTTCATGTCACTGTGTCCTGGGGGAGCAGGGGAAGAGTAAACACTTAACAAGGTGCTTGTCCCTTCCTCTCTTGAGCACTGGGCTGTGGAGTTTTCAGCCTTCTAGACCATGCTCATCACGAGGCATCTGGGAGGCTTTGTAAAGGTAACTCCTGAGACTTTACAAAACTTTC
>NW_009952263.1:1056906-1060193 GCF_000747805.2 Chaetura pelagica
CAAATGGCAAAAAAAAATTGTTTATCTGCTCAACACTCATGCTGTAATCCACCTTTGTCCTGAGAATTTCATTGTTGGGAAGATGGAGAACTTACATAAAACAAGAAGTCACTTGTAAAATGCCAATATTTATACTTCTGATTCAACTAGCCTGGCTATGACAGTGCACATGCTCTCCTGTGCTAATACTCTCTCCATAGGCTTTTCAAAGTGAAATGCTGTTTCCAGTAGGCAATAGTTAACTGGCTAGCAGCATCCCTCTGGAATGATCTAGCAACATTTCCCTGACTTTGCCACGGTCTGGACTGGGGCAATGGAAAACACTGGAGCTGCTGTATCCTGGAGGGAAATGGAAATGCAAGCGCATCCCTTGCAGGATAGGGGGAAAACCTGTAGACGTGGCACTTCAGGACATGCTGTAGTTGTTTTTTTCTGGGTTGACGGTTTGACTCAGGGAATCTTGGAGGTCTTTTCCAACCATGATTCTGTGAAATACCTTCCCTATGGTGTGGTTTCCCCTCTGCAAGCTGTCCTTGCCACAGTGACAGCTCCTTGACCTCCCCTCTTCTCCTCTCCCAAGAAGACAGCTGCTCCCCTTACGTGGCTGTCCTTCAGGACACGGTTGCTCATGGGTATTGGGAGCAAGTCAGAAGCAAAACCATGTGTGTGATTTATACAGTATTTTGGAAAAGCTGAGGCACAGTACAGCATTTCTTGCCATCCACCTGTCTACTCACACGAGCAGCGAGTGCTTCTGCTTTCTGCCTTGCAGGGAGGCAGAAGGGTGTCACGGGCACTGCATCCACCTTGCCTCCGTGTTGCCATCCCTCAGCCCCTGGCATCAGCTCCACGGCCAGGACTGCAAAGCCTGGCTTGCTCTGCAAGCAGCACTTATGCAGGTTGCTTTCTAGCACTGCCAAAATCACCATCCCTTACCAGGCTGTTCTTATAAGCTGCTTTTGGGGTAGAGGTGTGAGGGCAAAGAGACTGGTCACATGTAAATAAACCAATAAGCACGGCTGTCTGGCTTGAACGGCTACGCTGCCAGACGTGACAAAGGATTTTGCAGCACGTGCTGCAGTAAGATATTAAAAATCTCATTTGAAACCTGACAGCTTCTCTACCCCACAGAAGAGAGATAACGAACAGGACATACTTCAAAGCAAAGCTTTATGGACTAAAAGACATTCACTTGGGGCTTTGAAAATGCACATAAATCATAGGTGTTACCACTGAGGCCTCCCTTATTGGAAATCATGGCTGCTTGCAGTGCAGCCTTAACCTCCCCTTGCTGCTACGGGCCAGGGCACTGCCGGCTGGAACGCTGCAGCTGCCCACCTCGGGCATCCCCAAAGCTGGGTGGCAAAGCCTGGGCACAGGGAGAGGGAAGCCCAAGGCATGGCTCCCACCACTGCATCCTCACCCGACACCAATGCCATCTTTGGGGAGGACGGAAAACAGTGCTGGAGGAAGCACAAAGAGACAGCGGGACTGGGGTTGACCTGTGGTGGGGGAGATGTCCACCCGGGCAGTGACATCCTGCCCACCAGTTGCAGGCAAGCTGACCATGTCATGTTTCAGGAGGAAGGGCTGTATTTTTCCATGTCCTGTTTTCATGTTAATTACGTGAATACATTTGAGAAAAAAACCTCCACCAAACATGGGACCCAGAAAGACTATTGAAGTTGCAAAGCCCTGCACAGGCCTCACCACCTCACCTGCTCCCTGGGCCTGGGTTTGGGTTTCTGCAGGATCCCTGCCTCCCTTGGGAAATGGCAAGTGGCTTAGGATGTCTTTTCTAGCTGTTCAGGACTAATCACTCGGGCCCTGGGTGACCTGCAAGACCACAGATCTTCCCTGGCTGCTCCTGTGGAGCTCTCCTACCACCACCGACTGCTTTGTGGGTACCACTGCACCCATCTCCCCCAAGCCTGTGTGGTAGGAAAGAGACTGATGTGGGCAGCCTCATTCTCCCCTGGCAAAGGGAGGTGCCATGGAACAAGGGTAAGTATGTACCAGAGCATCCCCAGGTGCTGAGATTTGAGGCACATGGGCCAGGAGTTCCGGAACACTTGTCATTTTTACCGTGCTTTGCACAGTCAGGACGTGGTTCCAAGTGCAGTGAGGTGTGCTCAGCACTTGCCACTCTAATGGGAACAAGGACAATATTCAGAATATCTGCACCTAATAAAGGAAACGTTCTTTGGTGGAAAAACTAGTAGGCAATTGCATCCCTCACGTGTGAAGGGGCTGGTGCTGCCCCACTCGGGCTCAGCTTCTCTGCACCTTGTGAACTCACCAGTTGCTTCACCAGTGGCTGAATGACTTGTGCACCAACTGACACGTGTGGTGGGAGGATGCGACGTGTAACACAGACCTCGTTGCCTGGGCACTTGCTGCTCACTGTGGAAATGCAGTTAAACCTCACACTGGAGACAAGTAACAGCCACTGGGCATTACTTGGAAGCCAGTGTCGCCTTTGTCTGTGAAAACTCTGCTGCCTCACAGGGGCTTTGTGCTACCTGATCTCCTCCATGAGGTCCCTAGGCTCCCAGCCAAAAACCCAGTCAGGTCTGTGGGGATTTGTTTTCCTTTGTGGCACAGCAGACACTGATGAAAATCTAAGGCCCTTTCTCAATGCAGATCAGCTCTCGTATCTCACATACCTTGCCAGACACACAGATAACCACCCGGGGTATGCTGAGAGGAGTAACAGGAACCAAGCTGCAAACCCAGCGGTCCCCAGCTTTGTTGTCACAAACTGTAAAGCTTTCCAGCCCCAAGGGGTGAATCCATCTGGGCGTTAGACAGTGCAACATCTTGCACTCGGGTGGCTCCTGTGAAACTTGGTGCAAGGGGTACTGAGTTATTTAGCACCAAAGGGTATTGCTAGGTGGACTTTCTTACCAGTAAGACACAAAATGTTGGATTGGCTCTGGAAAGAAAGAAGCACAGTGAGGCACGATCTTGTTGACATGTTCCCAGGTGGGCTTCTTTCCTCATGCTGCCAGAAAGTGTCAAGTTATAGAATTACAGAACAGTTGGGACTGGAAGGGAATTTAAAGATCACCTGGTTCCAACCCCCCTGCCACGGGCAGGGACACCTCCCACTAGACCAGGTTCTTCAAAGCAACATCCAACCTGGCCTTGAACACTTCCAGGGACGTGGCATCCACAGCTTCCCTGGGCAACCTGTTTCAGTGTCTCACCACCCTCACAGTGAAGAATTTCTTTCTAATATCTAACCTAAATCTACCCTCTTTCAGCTTAAAACCATCCCCCCCCCC